>NC_056733.1:1249250884-1249430884 GCF_019279795.1 Protopterus annectens | reverse complement strand
TTGTATTCTATGATGGGCCTGATGAGGGATGAATAAAGGGGCACGATTACCTCTCTTGATCTAGATGTGAAACCCTTCGTGATGAGGTGGGCTATGTAGAAGGTCTTTCTAACCACTTTGGCAATGTGGTTTTCAAAGGAGAGATTGCTATCAACTTGGGTCCCCAGGTCCCTAATAACTTTCTCTGTACTTAATGGGTTTCCACCTATGTGATAATTTGTGGGCACATTGTTTTTGCCAAAGGGTATGCTATACATTTTTTGGCATTTAGTTTTAAACCATGGTGCTGGCACCAGTTATCTGTCTCTGTGAGACCTTTTTGAAGGATGTTTGTGTCAGCTGGAGAGTTGATTATGGCACCCAGTTTGCAGTCGTCTGCGAACTTGGTGAGCCATAGTCCTCCCGTGTTTGCCTGTACCTCGGAAAAGTATATACCGAACAAGAGTGGTCCCAGGACAGAACCCTGTGAGATGCCACTTGTGACCGGTTTCGAGTATGACATGGCTCCAGCAACTCTCACTCTGTGGGTTCTGTCTTTCAGCCAGTTTGTGACCCATCTTGTGACATAGGGGTTTATATTTAAGCTGGATAGCTTATCTATGATGACTGAGTGGGGTATTGTGTCAAATGCCTTTGCAAGGTCCAGATAGGCTGTGTGGACTACCTTCCCTTCATCTATGGCTTTGGTGACTGTTTCAAAGAAGTCAACCAGGTTCAAAAGGCAGGATCTGCCCTTGACAAAGCCGAACTGGGTAGGATCTAGTGTCTGTAGGTCCCCAATGTCTTTGTTTATGAGCTCCATGATGATCCTCTCCATAGCCTTGCAGACTAAGCTAGTCAGGCTTATGGGGCGATAGTTTCCAGGGTCCGTAGAGGCTCCACCTTTGTGGAGTGGGACCACTGTTGCTGCACGCCATTCTGTGGGCACATATCCTGTAGTGAGGCTGAGATTGTATAGCTGTTTTATTTGAGGGATTAGTTCCTCTTGTAGTTCATGTAGGACACAACCTGGGACGCCATCTGGTCCCATGGAAGCAGTGTTTTTGCTTTGGAGAGGGCAGCCTTCACCTGAGCATCTGAGATGTTTGGGAGGCAGCCCTCTGCCGGGATAGATACTTGCTCTTTTGGGGGGGGGGGGGTGGAGAAGTTTGCACTGAACCTGTCTGCCAGGATATTGGCGATGTCTGTGGGTTCAGTGTATTTTTTGTCATTTAGAATCAACTCAGAACAAGTCTGGGAGTTGCATCCCAGGTTTCTAACATAACTGAAAAAAGCCTTATGATTGTCTTTGGTGTCCTGTGCAATTTTTCTCTCGAAGCTGGCCTTGGAGGATTTTATGAGGGATCGTACTTTTTTGCTAGTACTGATCAGAGATGCCTTCCCCATTAGGGATTTTGCTCTATCATGTAGTAGCTTCCTCCTTCTGGTGTACAGTTTATTTATGGCAGGGGTCCACCAGACTGGATGCCTGCCTTTGGATGATTGGGTCTTGGTTTTGTTTGGGATAGCATGATCCATGCATTCCTGGAGATGTCCGTAGAATGCATTTATATAGGATTCTGCAGTTTGGGCTGTAGTTTCCACTGGCCCTGGGGCCTTGAAGGATTCCACTTCAGTTTTGAGAAGTGAGAAGTTCGCTTTTGAGAAGTTTTTCACTGTGGTTTTCTGGGCTGGGGGTGGGGTCGGGATGTGGACATCCAGTGAAATTAATTTATGGTCTAATCTTACCAATGAGGGATATACTTCTGGTGTGGAGCATAGAGTCCCCATGTTGGTAATGATCAGGTCTAGTATGTTGTCCCCTCTTGTGGGAATGGTGACTAGTTGTTCCATAGCATTTGAGTTTATAATTTCCAGGAATCTTTGGGCTAAGGTGCTGGGGCTTGAGTAGTGCTTCCAGTCAATGTTTGGGTAGTTGAAGTCACCCAATATAATGGTTTTCGGAGAGATCTTAATGTTCTCCAATGTTTTCAGGAAAGCCGAATGGGATTCCTGACTTTGAGAGGGTGGTCTGTAGGATGCTATAAACTGAAAAGCAGTCTTGCCCACTGTTAGTCGCACATGGATGGTCTCCGATACTTCAAGCAACGCCACTAACCTGGAGGTGTGGATATCCTTGATAAATATGGAAACTCCCCCTCCTTTTGTGGTTTTGTCCGGGTTTTGGGGCCGAAAAGCATGATACGAGGTATAGCCTGGTAGTGCTGGGGTGCTCTCTGGAGCCTTGAACCAGGTTTCTGTCACTGCACAGATATCAATGTTCTCCATACTGAGGAGATCTTCGAGTGCGTGCATCTTGAGGTTAAGACTTCTGGTGTTTAGCAGTATTACCCTTAGTTTCTTGTTCCTTGTGCTGTCTATGGGGGTGAGTTTGAGTTTTGAGCCTTGCCTAAAAAAGGCACTATGGGGGTGGCAAGAGCCTTTGCCAATATCCGAAAGCCCAGTGGTGACAGGTGCAAGCCGTCCCTAGTGAAGCAAAGTGGCTTGTCGAGCATGTCATCCCAGGATGACAGACACTGGATCCCCTTTGAATGACACCAAAATTTTAGCCAATTATTAAAATCGATCATTTTGTCTTTGTACTGTGGCATCATTCTAGGTGAGGGTAAGATGCTGCTCAAGGTCAGGGACATACCAGCCTGGGCTACATGATCAGAGAGCTCCTCTATGTCTCTTTTCATGTAGTCCAGGGAGGTACGTCTCAGGTCATTCACACCAGCATGTACAATGACTGAGTCATATTTGTATTTGCTTTGGAGTGACCTGAGTGCTTGTGTTATGTGTCGGATCCTAGCACCTGACAGGCAGCTCACTGTGACCTTCTCTTTATTCAGCCTGGTGAGCGGGACGTCAGTGTGTCTGACAATAGAGTCACCTATAACAAGAGTATCAGATGTGTTATTCAGCCTTAAGGGCTGTGGCTGCTTGGCACACTGACATTGTGGGTTATGTGTTGTGTGTGTTTTGTTTTGAGGTAGTGTTTGCTTGGATGTCTGCTTTGGAGGTCTCTGTTGCTTAGGTAGATTTTTATTTAGAGCCTCTGAGTATGTTTTTGTGTATTTATGTGTTTGGTTCGCTGATGTGGTGGGACTATGTGATACTGGAATTGTGTTGTGTGAGGTTACCTTCTCCTCCTGACTGGTTACATCAGTTTTGAGATGAGAGAGCTCAGCCTCCAGTTTGGCTAAATAGTTGCATCTCTCACATATATTTGAACCTGTTTGGAGGAGGAGAGGGTTGTCCGTGTACATGAGACAGTTGTAACATTGCCTCAAAATTCCCTGATTTACCAGCTGGACTGGAGAGGAAACCATTGACTGACCTTTGGACATGCTAGAGTAATAGGGAAACTGAATTTAAGACGAACCAATAGAGGACAGGGTAATCGTAGAGAGTATAAGAGTAAGTAGTGCTTATGGTTTAATAGTGCTAACGTGTAGGATTACTTAATTGGACCAGTGAAGGGCCTTAGAATGAGAATATGGTGTTTAAATTGAGAGATAGAGCAGTTCTAAGGGAAAAAGTGAAGAGCAGACTTTGTGGAGCCAGGAATAGTTTAAACCCAATTAGGCGGCGCTGCCCGCTGTTGCGCTATGCTCAAAAACGTGCAAAGCCACGCAAAAGAGGGTTTTAAGAGAGGAAGATGAAGGAGTTTTGGAATTGACCCAGAATGGCCAATAAAACTACAGTTTCAAGTCAGCAACCACTCCCACAGCGGCAGGCAGGCTGCTTAATGTTTTTCACTGCCACTGATCAACAGAGAGACTTTCCTTTAGCCCAAGCAAAAAATGGCCTCACAGAAACTTACAAACAGTTCAAGAACAGCAAGCCTGTAACTGAAGTTTTTTAAATCTCAGAAAAGTGGGAAAAAAGCAAGATTTTTTTTTTTTTGTTTTTTCAGAGATAGCAGAGGTTAACAAGTATCAACAAGTTATAACAGTGCAGTAAATGACCCCAAACAAGAGTCCTAGGCCAAAGACAGATAAAATGCAAGTTTTGAGAAAAAAACGATTTTAAAAATAAGTGCAAACAGGAAATTCAGTAAACAGCTCTAGGTTGTGCTCTAAATACAGTTACTAATGCAGAAATCAAATTTAACAAGCCAGAAAATGCTCAAAATAGGCGGCTATGCAGAAAAACTTAGCAAATAAACAGAGGAAAAATACTTAAAGTCTCAAAAGTGGCTCATTTCTTCTCTCAGCGTTTTCTCCTATTGGTGGGTGCTTCACCAACAGCCAACAAGCCTGAAAAGGCATCAAAACCACGAGGCAACCAGGTTTTAAGAGAGGAAGATGAAGGAGTTTTGGAATTGACCCAGAATGGCTAATAAAACTACAGTTTCAAGTCAGTAACCACTCCCACAGGGGCAGGCAGGCTGCTCAATGTTTTTCACTGCCACTGATCAACAGAGAGACTTTCCTTTAGCCCAAGCAAAAAATGGCCTCACAGAAACTTACAAACAGTTCAAGAACAGCAAGCCTGTAACTGAACTTTTTTTAAATCTCAGAAAAGTGGGAAAAAAGCAAGATTTTTTTGTTTTTTTTTTCAGAGATAGCAGAGGTTAACAAGTATCAACAAGTTATAACAGTGCAGTAAATGACCCCACACAAGAGTGCTAGGCCAAAGACAGATAAAATGCAAGTTTTGAGAAAAAAACGATTTTAAAAATAAGTGCAAACAGGAAATTCAGTAAACAGCTCTAGGTTGTGCTCTAAATACAGTTACTAATGCAGAAATCAAATTTAAGAAGCCAGAAAATGTTCAAAATAGATGACTATGCAGAAAAACTTAGCAAATAAACAGAGGAAAAATACTTAAAGTCTCAAAAGTGGCTCCTTTCTTCTCTCAGCGTTTTCTCCTCTTGGTGGGTGCTTCACCAACAGCCAACAAGCCTGAAAAGATGCCAAAACCATGAGGCAACCAGGTTTTAAGAGAGGAAGATGAAGGAGTTTTGGAATTGACCCAGAATGGCCAATAAAACTACAGTTTCAAGTCAGTAACCACTCCCACAGGGGCAGGCAGGCTGCTCAATGTTTTTCACTGCCACTGATCAACAGAGAGACTTTCCTTTAGACCAAGCAAAAAATGGCCTCACAGAAACTTACAAACAGTTCAAGAACAGCAAGCCTGTAACAGAACTTTTTTAAATCTCAGAAAAGTGGGAAAAAAGCAAGATTTTTTTTTTTTTTGTTTTTTCAGAGATAGCAGAGGTTAACAAGTATCAACAAGTTATAACAGTGCAGTAAATGACCCCACACAAGGGTACTAGGTCAAAGACAGATAAAATGCAAGTTTTGAGAAAAAAACAATTTTAAAAATAACTGCAAAGAGGAAATTCAGTAAACAACTCTAGGTTGTGCTCTAAATACAGTTACTAATGCAGAAATTAAATTTAACAAGCCAGAAAATGCTCAAAATAGGTGGCTATGCAGAAAAACTTAGCAAATAAACAGAGGAAAAATACTTAAAGTCTCAAAAGTGGCTCCTTTTTTCTCTCAGTGTTTTCTCCTCTTGGTGGGTGCTTCACCAACAGCCAACAAGCCTGAAAAGATGCCAAAACCATGAGGCAACTAGGTTTTAACAGAGGAAGATGAAGGAGTTTTGGAATTGACCCAGAATGGCCAATAAAACTACAGTTTCAAGTCAGTAACCACTCCCGCAGGGGCAGGCAGGCTGCTCAATGTTCTTCACTGCCACTGATCAACAGAGAGACTTTCTTTTAGCCCAAGCAAAAAATGGCCTCACAGAAACTTACAAACAGTTCAAGAACAGCAAGCCTGTAACTGAACTTTTTTAAATCTCAGAAAAGTGGGAAAAAAGCAAGATTTATTTTTGTTTTTTTGTTTTTTCAGAGATAGCAGAGGTTAACAAGTATCAACAAGTTATAACAGTGCAGTAAATGACCCCACACAACAGTGCTAGGCCAAAGACAGATAAAATGCAAGTTTTGAGAAACAATTTTAAAAATAAGTGCAAACAGGAAATTCAGTAAACAGCTCTAGGTTGTGCTCTAAATACAGTTACTAATGCAGAAATCAAATTTAACAAGCCAGAAAATGCTCAAAATAGGCGGTTATGCAGAAAAACTTAGCAAATAAACAGAGGAAAAATACTTAAAGTCTCAAAAGTGTCTCCTTTCTTCTCTCAGCGTTTTCTCCTCTTGGTGGGTGCTTCACCAACAGCCAACAAGCCTGAAATTATAAAGGGGTCCCATGTCATATACATTAAAAAAGGGCAAATGAGGCAAATAAGGCAGAATATAAGTGCAAAGGTTTGACAAATCAGTAAGTATACAGAGCAAGAATGGATATATCTGATAGGGAAAGGATGATATTCGGTAAGATATTGACTTATCTGCTAGGCATGGCTGTGATTGGTGCAACACTGAATGTCTTTATTAGGTATTAGAAAAAAGCACATGACAGTGTCATATATTGCAAACTTACTGGAAACAATCACCATTCAACCTAATACCATATTCATGGGCAAATGTAATTACCGCAGTATTAACTAGGAATCATATATGACACCAAATGTTTAGGCACAGAGATTCCTGCATTTTATAAACACAAACTCCCTGTATCAGATTGTCAGTTTGCTGACCATGGGTATAAACATACTGGATTAGATCCTCAGTAATATGGAAGAGTGCTACACACCCTCTCGTGTAATGCCTTCTCTGGTAAGGTTGGACCACAAAACAGTCTCCTTTGAAGTAAAAGTAAAATGCAGAACCCCAGCTAACCCTGGAATGTTCAGGATGTTTTATCTTCATAAGGCTGAAGTGCACATCTGTGATGGCCAGATGTGTGAAAGTATGCATAATAATGAACTTTGCATTGCCAAAATTACAATTGAGAGAATGCCAGTGTGCCTTCTGTCATGTGGATTTGGCATCATGAGTGGAGATGACACTACAGTGGGGATTGGAACATGTACCCCCATAACGGTGTTTGGAGACATCCAGAAATGTTGGGTGTTTCAAAAACATTCAACATTCCTGGAATGTCAGATTCGTTTTTTAGCACTTTCGGTGTTTTCAGCATTTGAAAGAGCAGTTACTGACCTTTAGAGTCAGATATATGACAAGTTGCACATGTTATTTGTGAAGCTGTAAAGGTAAATCATTCAAGATCAACTGTAAGGCTAACTTTCTCCCATTAAGAGATAACCTAGTAAAATTTCAAGCTCCCATAAACCCTGAGAACATTGTTGCCTAGACAGAACTGTTCAGAGAAACCCTATGAAATGATGTTAATAATTGCACAGAGGCAGCTAAACCCACCAGGAAGAAGAAAATAGAACAAACTCAAAAAACTAGCCACCCTGATAGAATCACATCAGTAGGATGTATAACAGAAAGAAGAACATTATGACAAAAATTAAGAGGTGTAGCACCGAGCATGATAAAAGCACTCTCATCAAACTTAACAAACAACTCAGAGGATAAATAAAGTCTACCAAAGCCATGTTTGAGGTAAATTTGGCCTCCCAGGCCAATGCCAACCACAAGGCATTCCTAACTATGTCTGCAGTCTCAAAGGCAATACACAATTGTGTGCAGAGTTCATTGTTAATGGAGTCACCTATACTGAGTCAGAATATACAGAAAACCTACTGGCTGACAAATTCAGCTCTAACTTTACCCCTCTCCCCCTTCCAGCCTCCCCAAGGGAATACCATGAAATATAACTCCCCCTACTATCACTAGGGAACATATCCTTAATATTCTCTCTGAGGCCAAGACCACTGCATGAAGAGGCCCAAAGAATATCACAGGATGTCTTATAAATAGCATGAAACATTACCAATGAGGCCTTCTGAAATTGCTATTTAACTGTAACCTCTAAATAGACTTTGTGCCTCATGAATACAGAACAGCAATCGTCATCCCTCTGCACAAGTGTGGACCATCTAAAGACCCTTGAAACTACAGAGTCATAAGTCTCACTAGTCTCATATGCAAAGCCATGCAAGGAATTATCATGGAAATTATAAATAATGACATAGAAATCATCCAAACACTGGCTCCAACACAGTTTGGTTTTGTCAGTAGCAGGCCATGCCTACGTAATCTGGTGGATGTCTTTAAAAAGGTCACCAAAGCAATGTATGAGGGCAAAGCAGTTTACACTGCCTACCTTGATTTGGCTAGTACTGAAGGCACCACTTGGGTATTGTTGATAAACTCAGGATCTTAGGTATAAACCCTTATGTCACCTGGTGGATAGCCAGCTTGCTCACAGACAGGACCCACGAAGTTAGAACTGGGGAATCCACCTCTGCAAAGAGGCCAGTCACAAGCAGAGTCCCTCAGGGATCACTCCTGGTGCTGTTCTTTTTTGGCATTTACTTCTCTGAAGTCAAGGCCAATGCCAATGGGCTCTGGCTTGCTAAATTTGTGATGATTGCAAATTAGGAGCAGTCATAGAATCTCTCATTGACACAAATGTTCTCCAGGAAAGGCTGACGTAGACTGGTGTCAGAGCCATGGACTAAAACTAAATGCCAAGGAACGTAATGTATAATGCTATCCTTCAGTAAGTCATCCACCCCTGATAACCATCATATTAACAACACCCCCCCCAACAGTCTGCCCATAGACAGTAGTTTAGTCTTTGGCCATCACGTGAGTACAGTAGTGAAGAAATCATTCTATGCTTTGCAACTTTTAAACAATGGTATGGCATCTAGGTCCAAGGAAATAATTGTTCCACTGTATTCAATATTCATCAGACCCATCATTGAGTGCAATGCCCCCTTTGGTATGTACCTAACCAGGCAATCCAACAATTGGAATGCCCACAGAGGTTTCTCACTAAAAAATACAGGTCATAAGTAACACGTCCTGTGCAGACCATCTCAAAGCCCTATCCCTTGATTCTGTCTCCTACAGGTTGTTGAGGGAAGATCTGTCTCTGACATACAAGGAACTGTCAGACCCCACCCTGATGGACCACCTGCATATGTGCAAAACAACCAACCCCTGCATTGTCAGATGTATAGCCAACTAGCTCACTGACAGGACACATGTTGACTGGATAGGTGAATCCACTCTGGTAAACCTGTTACCAGCAGTGTCCCACAGGGTTCAGTGTTGGGACCCCTCCTATTTGGTATACATTTCTGTGAAGTGAAGGCCAATGTTCGGGGCCTCTGGCTCACAAGGCTCGGTGACAAATGTAAACTGGGAGCAATCAATGAATCCCAAAATTATGTTGACATCCTACAAATAAGCTTAAAAATGGCAAACACCTGGTGCCAAAACCATGGTCTGAGACCAAATTCTGAAAAATGTGCAATCATACCCTTTGGTAAATCAGATATCCCTGCAAATAATAATATTGATTGCACACCCCTAAATGTTGACCCAGTGGTGAGGGACCCAGGAATACAGATAGATAGTAACTTAAACTTTGACCACCAGGTTACTCTTTCTGTGAGGCTCAACTTATAAATAAAGGTACGGCATGAAAAACAAAGGAAGTCATAGTGCTACTGTACTCAGCCCTCCTCAGGCACATAATTGAGTACAATGCTCCCTTCTGCATGTACCTAACCAGGCACTTACATAGAATGGAGCAGTCCCAGAGGTTTCTCAATGAAAAATTATAAAGAGGAAGACACATGACTTATGCAGATCAACTGAAGGCCCTATCCCTTTACTCCATCTCATATCGTTTATTGATAGGGAACCTATGCCTGACCTACAAGGCATTCTCTGATCCAGTCCTGATGAAAATGTCACCTATTTGCAAGAAAAATTATACAAGGGTTATGCATTCCATGGACCTGAACTTTATTTGTGACTCTAACAGAACTTGCTGAGAAGATAGATTTGTATCCCAAAGGCTGCATCATCGATGCAAAACAAAGCCTGTCCCTCAGTCTCTTAAAAAAGAATTTAGATAAATGGATGAGGAAATGTAATTTAACGCCTGGGATACTACCAATGTCCCTTTCAACAGAGGCAGCCTGTAAATTGACTCAGGGCTCCAACAAACAAATTCCCACTTCCCTGATACTACCCCATCCCATATATAGGGAATTAAGATATAATAATGTCATATTCTGGGTATTATTTGCTAGACTTTTAAAGGCTTTTGTGTCATTGGCCTAGTAATCACCTATGAACCAGAATTACCCATTTTAAAAACTTAATATAAATAGGACCTGTTGGAGAAATAGGTTGATATCCCAGAGATTGCCCATTTTCTGGAACAGGCTCCCTATCTGTGTAAAGCAGAGTTCCTCCTAAACCAATTCAAGTGTTACTTGGACAATTGGACGAGGAACAAAAAATTTGTCTGTGGTTTGACACTTATGTCTGTAATGGACCCAGGCAACCTGCAATTGTTTCATCTCCAAGGCCCCTGCTTGTAAATATTTCATCTTCCAAGACCCTGATTACACTTATCAAGGGTACCAGGACTTGTCAGAGATTTGGGAAGCATGGCTAGGCTTAAAAAGGCCTTTGTGGTCATTAGCCTAGTACACACCTAAGAACCTATTATAAAAGGGCATATACATACATACATACATAAAGGACGTGTCCTCCTCTGACTCCACCCACTGTGGTGACAGCTGCAATGCCACTGAGGAGTGCAAATACACGGATACAACAAGTCAGTATGAAGCACTCTGACATCATTCATGTGCAGGTAAACTAATGCAAGCAACCAGACCATGGTAGGGAGACACATACCTGAAGGCTGATGTATGCTAGTAGGAGAAGGCCCTATGAAGGTGAATAGAACATCAGCACACAGAGTGCTCACACTGACACCAAATGAAACCTCAGTATAACATTTGTAGAGACAGTCTTACCAGGTCTGTCATCATTGTGTTATGATGTTGCTATGGAGAATAGCTGAATATATACAACAAGTAAGTAGGACACACTCAACATCGTGCAATGTCAGGCCAATAGATACAGGCAACCCAATCTGAGTAAAGAATGAAAAACTACTTGTTCACATTTAAGGAAATAGTTATCCTGGTTTTGAGCAAGAGCATAAACATAAATAAAACATGTACATATCAGAATGTACAAATGTTGTACACCCTATTCACAGATTCTTAGCAGTGGAAAATGCGTTACAGCTCCACATTTATTGTTCAACCACAATGAAAGAGAAAACATGGCTGTGTAAGAAATATATAGCCATCTCTTACAGATTTTTGTAATAAACACACAAGACAACAAACAGATGCCGCATATGTAATTACACCAAAGTATAAACATAGTGTGCCACATACACTCACCAGTGTAGACTTTAAGATATGTTAGACATCTGGAGCTGGGATTTGAACCTATGTTTACAGGACTGCTCACAGTTTTTTCAGTGCACAGTATCACTACTCCACCACCACTGTCAGTAGGTGTACCCCCATCTACATTCACCAGCAGAGTTTAGTATCCCTACCATGTCAGCTACACACAATGGGCATATGGCAGAGACAACAGTACAATAAGTCATATAGAGCTGCAGACCTGTTTAATGTGTTGGCCCTATATATGAGTACTATGTGAAACATGAAGGTAGTTATGTGTGGAACACAACACTTCAGCACTTAAGGAAAAAAATATACATTTACATCTTAAAAGTAATATCCCAATGTAACTACATTAAGAGGGATACAGGCAAATAAAGCTGATGTCATTGAAATCCCATTGCATGCCGTTGGACTATCCAATATTATGCTTCCATTTCAGTCTATGTCTGCAAACCAAACATCATACCTATGACCTTGTGGACACTCCTATAAATTGTTGTTATCCACAAATAGTGCTACAGACTGAAATGCAGACCTGCAGTCTCAGGGACTATGGTCAGAATCTGTCTAAGTCCGCAACAGACTGAGTAATGGTGGATATGTGTCAATGCACCTGCATAGCTAGGAAGCAAACATCTGCACTTCATTTCAATATGTGTTCATTTACTGAAAACTTATAAATGTACTATCTGTATATTATGACATAAAATGTTATGCTCAGGACACTATGTCTGTGTCTGAACATGGACAGGCTGAATTTGTGAAAGCAGAAACAAAAGTAGCTGGCCTTATGAAAGTTTACCTTTTGAGTATGCAGTCAGGTAAGTATACCTAACAATATGAGCACCAAAGAGCACACAGCTATTAAACACTATTTGCCCCGTACATAATTAATGAGCGTCATTATCACAGAATATTTTGGAATCACATACTTGGATAGTTGCATAAGTTCTCAAATCTTGGTGCATTAGCCAATAGCTTGGCATAAGTGTACAGTGCTCACAGTAGATGCCCAATTGTTGCCAATGTATGAGTACATGTAGAGCATGTGCCCAATGCTGCCAAATAGGCTGCTATCTACTTCATTTCATCACATTTTAAAGGTGATTCTGCTATATTTCTAGATCATTCCCTTGTTACCTGCGAACTAAGTGGTACTTCAGTGAACAATTTTCAGAAGGCATTTTAAAATTTCTAATCAGCAAGTTTGAGGAAGATGTCAACAAAGAGGAGACTGGCATGTCTGATCACCCAATTGAACAGATGAGATGATGCAGATGCAGTTAATTATGTTACAGTGTTTCTAGTTCTAATAGGTGAATATGTGATAAAATACTTTTGTACATTCAGATCCCTACATAATGCTGTTCACACACACCAATAGAATTCATTTTGATACAATCCCCTAATTATGATGATAAGATTATATGTCCCATCATAAAGCAGAACATTGGGGCATTTTATTTGCCATACATTCAATATTGCCCATTTTCTATACTGAAATAATGTGGCTTACATTTTATTCAATACAGACACTTAGCAGAATTACAGGACTTCATTCTATGTGTTGTTATAGCATAGCACACCGAGGTAGGTTGGTAGGGTTCTGGAATCTAATGAAGACATAGGTTGTTGCTGTAGCTTCAAAGATAACATCCTTTACCTTAATGTCAGGTATTCTTGTGTGCAAATATATTCTGCATGGGCATGTATAACTACTTCTATGTGGTTATAGTACATGGACTTGGTGAAATGAGGTAATGTTTTTATGTTTGATATTATCTTTTGAATTGATGTCATTATCCAGTCTATGGTTACGTGTTCTTTTTTCACTTTTTTAAGTCCATGATTACATGTTATTTACAACTGTATAAAACACATGCATTACTGTATGTATAATATTCTGCTATTCTTTGTATATTCCCACAGGTGCTGAGGATCGAGGACATAATTGCGTGATACGAATAGGCCATATGCACTGACTAGAGACCCTCCTCAGCCTCAACAGGCAAATAAGACAAGTTGTCAAATCCTCTAATGGCTTCTTTGAGTTAAAACTTAGCAAGCACAGCCAAGGATAAACATTACAGCTATGTACGTAACCTAAAAGGTAGGACCCAAGCATGGGTAGAACTAGTGACCAACACTATCATACACACTGACCCCACAGAGATAGCAAACTTGCTAGTGGATAGATTTGGAAACAATTTCAGTCCCTTATCCCATGCAAACCTTTCACAAACCTTCCCCCAAGCTTCTCCCCACCCTACATATCTGAAGAAGAGGTCAACAAGGCCCTGTCCAAGGCAACAAAACACAGCCTCTATGGGACCAGAAGGCATCCAAGGCTATCTTTAGAACAGGTTAAAACATGAGCTAGCCTCATCATTAGGTATACTTTTCAATCATAGTTTAACCACAAGCTTTGTTCCTGTGAAATGGAGAACAGAAACTGTTGTTCCCCTCCTCAAAAGTGGCATAGCAACAGACCCAGGGAATTACACACCCATACACCTGACTAGCCTCATCTGTAAGGCCATGGAATGTATCATTATGGACATAGGCAACATCCAAACCCTGGATCCTACCCAATTTGGTTATGTCAAGGGCAGATTTTGCCTGTTAAGTCTGGTGGATTTTTTTGAAAATTTGACCAGGGCTATTAACGAGGGCAGATCTATGCATACAGCATACCTCAACTTGGCAATGGCTTTTGACACAGTCCCACACTCAGGCATTACTGATAAACTTAGCAAATTGAATGTAAATCATTCATTGTAAGATGGGTTGATAACTGGCTCACAAACCGGGCACACACTATCAAAGTGGATGACTCCAAATCAACCAACAGACCTGCTACCAGCAGGGTGCCACAGGGGTCAGTGCTGGGTCCCCTACTGCTTGGTGTATACTTTTCAAAATTTTGGGGCAACACTAAGGGGTTGTGGCTGACCAAGTTGAATTGGGTGGAATTATTGAATCCCCAAATGATGTCAGTATACTCCATGAGGATCTTACACAGACCAGTGACTGATATCTTAGTCACAGTCTCAAATTGAATGCAAAGAAATACATAATTCTTCCCTTTGGCACAAACAATGTTCCTTCACCATTAAATCAGCAACAATACCCTAAGTACCCACAAAGTGGTAAGGGACCTGGGTAAAGATATCATCTTGAGAGTGAAAGAGGTTATAATCCCGCTATACTCTGCACTAATCTGGCCCACAATTTAATAGAACACCTTGTTTGGCATGTACCATACAAAACACCTGCAGCAATTGGAAAGACCTCAGAGGTTTCTAACAAAGAAGATCAAGGAACTCCAGAACATGCTTACACAGACCAACTAAAGTCCCCGTCACTATACTCTATGTCATATAGACTTCTTAGGGGATACTAATGCCTGGCTTACAGAGCAATGTCAGACCCAAATCTAATGGACTTGCTGCATATCTGTAAATCAAATTGGACTAGGGCTACCTGTTCCAGGGACCAAAATATGACTTGAGGCATAAATAGGACATGCTGGAGGGATAGATTTATCAGCGACTGCCTTATCTTTGGAATAGGTTACCTATTCATCTGAAACAGAGCACCTCTATGACACTGGTCAAGAGGAACCTGGATGAGTGGATGGGGTACCATAAATTCTTACTGGGGCTAGCGTCTGTAACCTTCCTGGTCATAGGCAGCCATTACTAAATGTGATCTTTGGTATTAACTAACATTTCTATGATATTACATTGGGATGACACAGCTATGCTTGAAATTTATTTTGGGTCGATATCCTAGTACTCTCCTATGAGCCTATGATACCATGAAAAAGTTATTACTTTTGGGTACCTGTTTTGCTGTGTGATGTTCTTTCAGTTTAAATTGGCTCTCATACCCATTTATGACTGTTTATGCTATTGACGTCAGTAACGGCAAATGTTTTATACACACTTCCCATACCACAACACAGATTATAGATACAAAGTTTTGTTATTGTCATGTGTAATGCCCGTCCTGATCTCATGCATATATTTTCCATACCAGGTTGTAGTCTGATGATCACTTTAGTACCATTTGTTGTAATGTAAGATTCACTTTGCTGACAGAACCAAAATATCTCCAGTGTGTGTGTGTGCATGTGCGTGTGTGTGAGTGTGTGTGTGTGTGTGTGTGTGTGTGTGTGTGTGTGTGTGTGTGTGTGTGTGTGTGTGTGTGTGTGTGTGTATAAAAGACAGTGGTGTTTACTTAACCTCATACTGTGCACATCTTACCTGTTTAGCTGTTGGATGGGTGTCTGTTATGTCACATTTTCAGGGTTGGTGCCAGATACGTGTTACTCTACTGTGGTTGGGTTCTGTGTGATTAAAACTCTGACCACTACATTCTACTCTCAATGTAATATTAAACTACTGTCAGATTTTAGATTACCCATAATGCCATATTGCAATATTTTGCAAAAACTTCACTGCACTGCCATGCTATGTTTACATTTGGAAGTGGGCTTAATAATACACATCCAAGTCGGGGTTTATTCATGTCTTTTACATGTCACTGGCGCATTATTCTATGATATGGTGGTACTGCACCACAAGTTATATAGGGCAGTAACAATCCGTGGATCAGGCAATGCTAATTTTTCTGTTTTGGGTCTTAGAAATTGTAAAGTGTGGCTTCATATTCTTTGTAAGTTATGGTAATTCTTTCCTTTCTTGGGCAAAAGTCCTGTGTTTGTGTTTTTCAGATATCACATATCTGTGTTGTTCATATATCACATCTGTGTTGTTCAGATATCACATATGTGTGTTATTCAGATATCACATAGCTGTGTTGTTCAGATATCACATATCTGTGTTGTTCAATATACATCGGATATATGTGATTATACTGATGCATGTGCATGAGGCATTTCATTTTATAAATGATATGAAGCAGCTTGTTATGTAGTGTTTGTCTACTTTGGTATACACATTTTCTGACCATGGATTACTCACATATGTACAACTGTATATAGGGTTCTTGGGAAGGTGATGTACTGATTTGTTGCATGGTTTCTTATTGCACTGTCCTGTTACAGGTCAAGTAAGCATGATAGCACACAAAGTAGTGAATGAGTTTCTAACACAGCTGTGCTGGTTTCAGAATATACACATAACTCCAACAAATCATGGGTGTTATTCCCTCATCTGGTCTGTGATATTGTCAGACCTATTCCTGATCTTTGATATCTGCTGTATTACTGACACAGCTGTCTAGAACATGTGTTGCCATTATCACATTAATGAACATAACAGAAGAATATGTATTGTGCTAGGGTTGCATATATTTCACATTGTTACATCACATTTACAGATTTGATACAGTCAAAATAATTACACTACTCATGCTTGGTTTAATTCCATACTCTACCCAGGTGCATTAGCATAGACTGCAATATTATCTGCCACTGTCATAGTATGTTAATACAATGTGAAGGATTTATGTTGCTGTCATTATACAGAGTCTGGGAATCAGCTCAGCCTGCCCATCCACAGAAGATGTCAGTGAGCTCATCATCTGCTACCAGAGTCTGACTATGAGGACCAAAGAGGACAGCAAGATGATGATGATGATGATGATGTACTGGGACAATCTGGTGTGATCGTTCTTGCTGAGTGATGATTACAACCTTCACCACCTCTGCCAAATGACCTTAGGGACCAGATCTGATATGTCATCAGTGATGTCTTCTGGAAACAGATGCAGGACCTGAAGGTCACCTTCTTTCAATGCATGGTACAGTCCATGCACAACTTCTTCCATGAAATTGCAAGGGGGATCATTCATGATGTTCGACACGATCTCAAGGTGAGGCTTCTAGATCATATGTATTGTCTGTGTGGTCCATTCATGCCATGCTGCCACCATGGTGTCTCTGTAATCAGGGATTGTTTGATATGCCATATTTGAGCTCATTTACCCATGTTGTGATCATGGTTTTACTTTGTACCTTGTGATGCCCACTTCACATTCTGGCTCTTACATGGCCATGTCAATTATCTCTGTTGCATTATATTGTCAGACATGGCGATTATATTGTAACCATCCTGTAACAGTCACATACACTGCTGTCATTTATGATGTCATTGCTATAGACAAACAGCTCTGATAGCCCTAAATTTTGCATGTGGTATGCCTTAAATGCTTACTGTGGCCCATTATTTTTGTATGTATATTCCTGTTAGGCCTTGTTGTTGAAATATAGTGGCACTGTAGATAGCAGTCCATGACTGGCTACAAGGCTGTTATATTTATAGTGTTTTTATGACTATATTTACAGTTGATGGAATATGACTTGTGTGGGCTGTTACAGCCAGACATTACTAACCTTTTCCATGTGTCACATCCACATGTGTGTGATGGCATTCTTCTGTGATGGCATCTGCAAATGGTTGACATAGTTGCCTACTTTGCATATGTATTTTGTACTGCGCTGACATTGTGGATGCTTGTGCAGTATTTGCCACAGCAGGTGGACACCACAAACCTAGACAATGGTCTGTAACCCTCTTCCTTTTGCAATCTGTTCATGTAGCTCCTGTGTATTAAGCCTTTGTGTCCCATGCATTGCTCAGTACAAATGTATGTTCAGCGCAAAGACAATGCATGTACACTTCTGTGTAGCTCAGTGTCAGTGCAATGTGATTCATTTGTCATGCAGAGTCTTTTTTTATGTCATCTTGGTACCCTTTCATATGTCATAGCAATTGCACTGTGTCACAGTCCTGCTCAACCTAAGTTGTATGGCACAAGACCTCAGTCTTGTTCCTTTTAGTTATTTTTTACACTGAGTACCTAACTTTGGTGCCAGTAGCAACTGTTTGCAGTTCTTTACAACTGTACATTCCATGTAGCATACTTGCAGTATTTAAATGGTCTGTTATTTTGCACACCCTATCTCCTCAACCAACCTGAAAGACCTCTGTTATAATGAGATATAAATGTACCTTACTCCACTTTGTGATGTGCTATAGTTGAGTACACCACACTAACATTTTTTCCAGTAATACACTGTTACCTTTTATAGTTACATCCTTTTGTGTTACTGTGCCACCTGTTGTCATAGGGTTGCTTAGCTGTACATAAGGTTATGTAATAGTAATCACTGATTTTTCTATGTACAGGTGCTACGTACAGGTTTCTTGTTGTACATGACTGTGTTCTTTGTGTCAGTTGTGCATAAACACCTTACATCCTGTCCCATGTGCAGAATGCAAGCACCTCAGACCTTTTTATTTCACTACATGCACCTTTCGGCTTCTTTTATGCAACACTTGCACTCTGTATTGTATTGGGACACATGCATGTGTGACGGTTTGACAATAATGTGCCATCTTTTGTCTTTTTGTGACAGCTTTTTCAAAAAGGTTGTTCTTTATTACCAGTGCCATAACGTGACCACATTACATTCTCTTTCTGACTATGTGTACATATCTGCATGTCATATGTATACAATAATGTGTATATGTTTATGTGCACCTTTGTGTACTGCAGCATCATTGGCCTGTGTATGTAATGTGCTGGTAGGATACTTTAGCCATCATGATAGGCTGCCACTTAAGTGCAATTCACAGCTACTCACTGTGGTGGCAACTATGAGCATCCACCTATATGATTTCTTGACTGGCGTCACATGTGTTCTTGTAATATATTTGTCATCTTTCCTGCTTATCCATTCCTGAACAGCCTTGATGTTGTTCATCTGTCATGCTTCTTTGATGTTTTCCATTGTGGCCACTTCACCGTGATCTTCATGCATGGCAACATAACATTGCATGCCATTGAAAGAGATGTGCTTCCAAAATTTTCTGAACTTTACATTTGTGTGCTACAAATGCATGACACATATCCCAATTGCATAGCTGAGCATCATCTGTGTTGTTGGCATGCAACACCCCCGAGGCAACAGTTTAACAGGTCTCCTGCCAAACTGGAGTTATTATGCTTATTTCTCCATTAAACATAAACTCATATTTTCTGCAGTACTGCTGCTTGGCTTTCTGTATAGATGTTTGCTTCTGGAATGTAGGATTGGAAGTTCTACTCTAACCTTTGTTGGTGTGCTCCTACATGTCCATTTGTGGGTATAGTCTGTCTTGCTGTTGTGTGACAGCTTACTGAGTGGTATTGTTTGCTGTGTACTGCAATGCCAACTTTCCCAGTCAGTGTTCCTTGTCACATGCTATAATCAGTCCTACCACAGTTTGTGACATCACAGCACTACTTTGTGCATTGGTACAAATGCATAATTGTGGTGAACCATGGCTGGTTTGCATTTCTACCCAGTTTGATCACCCACTTTATGCAGTCTCCATGTGTATGTTTTCTGTGTAACTTACCTGGGGCAGGATTCACGAAGGCTTGCATGGAGTCTAAGAGTAGTGTAAGACTCTATGCAGCCCTCGCAATCCAGGAACAGCCCGAAATTCCGTGTAAGAGACCAGCTAAAACGTCTCTTACACGGAGTGGGCGTGGATATGCTAATCACCTCACTTGCAGCCGAAAGGCATGCAAATGAGGTAGATTAGCGATCCATGAAGCCCAAACCAGCCTGTGTAAGAGCCGTTTTAGCTGCAGAAATGTACTCAGTTGTCAACTGTGTACATTTCTGCAAATAACACAATGGAGCCATGTCAACTCCAAATAAAGGGTGCATATGTTTCAGGCAGCATGCCAATGGCCAAATATGTGGCCATTGGCAAGGTACCCCGATGCAAATATGAGAAATAAATATTTTTTTCGGCTTTTGTCGATGTTTAAACGCAGCGCAGCCCCAAGCAAACGGGCTGCGCTATGTAAAATATAAAAATGAAGGTTATAAACCCACAAATGTGGGTTTTATGCAATACATGGATTTACAATGCAGGGACCAGCAGACCAAAAACAACATGGCCACCGTTTAGTGGTTGTTAAGGAGGGAAGCTGAGTCTAAGACATGTAACTAAGCATTAGTAGGCAATCTGATGTAAATGAGTGTTAGGATACTGAATTCCACTGTCACATAGCAAATGAGCACATTCTGAGTAGTGTAAGAGATACATAAGGGGGAGGAACACAGTAGGAGATAGGTGACATCACAGGGGGGAATGGCAGAAAGAAATGCAGTTCATTGGAGGTCAGTGTTACATGACAGATGTCAGACACATATCATGGAAAGAGGAGTGCCACAAGATAAGCATGGGAAAGTCAAGAAATAGAAGGTGTACACTGTTGCTTACATCAAAGTTTCTTGCTGGGCATGCATGCGCACGTGTGCATGCCATGAGGTGCAAGTAGGGCAGTGTGCACATGTGTAAGGCAGACTGAGCATGTGGGAGCCTGTTGCCAGACTTGTAAGACTGTTTGCGCTGGTGTGCGTGCGTTTTAACCCGAATAAGAAGATTCTACACTGTGTAAGCCTGTGTGCGCGCATGTAAGCCACTGTGAGCGTGTTTCTGCTGGTATGCGCGTTGCTGCCCCCCTGAGGAAACAGAAAGGAAAAAGGAAGCAACAGAATTAGAAGGAAGCTAGCAGGGAATACTGCTGGAGCTAGCAGGCGAAAACAATTAGAAGCAGGCAATTACACAGGCAGAATAGTAGCCCAGCCAAGCACTTAAAACTGTGCAAATGGCAGTGCAGGATGTTTCTCTCAAGAGACACTGCAAGAAAGGAGTAAGCTATTCGAAGTGAAAACTGAAAAAGCTGAACTCAGAGCAGAAATGCTAGGGGCTGCCATAGCTGTCATAAGGAGACATAGGCTACTTGCTGAGGGTGGTGACAATGCAAATGGTGCCAGACAACCCACAGTGAGGAGACGGAGAAGAGTGTACAGGCCCAGGCTCACCTACCACGGGTTACATGAGCTGGAGATAGTGGAGCGCTATAGAGTGGACAGAGACCTCCTGCAACAAATTGTTGAGCTGTGCAGCAGGCCACACCTCACACACAGAACCAACAGAGGGGAACCCATCCCAGTGGAAACCAAGGTATGTGTTGGCCTAAGAATACTAGCAACAGGTACCTTCCAGAGACGAACTGGTGATATGATGGGGATATCACAGGCATCAGCCTCCAGGGTACTGCACCAGTTCCTAGATGCCATGTCAGCACATGTCGGTGATCATGTATATTTCCCCAATGCCCGTGAGGTATTGGCCAGCAATATGCATCTCTTCCAGCAAATAGCGGAATACCCTGAGGTAGTGGGTGCAATAGACTGCACGCACATACGCATCAAAGCACCAGCTGGTGAGCGGGGTAGGGCCTACATAAACCGCAAGGGCTTCCCCTCCATCAACTGCCAGGTCATGTATGATGCCCAGGGCATAATAATGAATATGTATGCTGGTTGCCCTGGGAGCTACCATGATTCCCATATCTGGCATTTGACACAGGTGTACCAGACATTTGCCAATGGGGACATCCCACATGGACACCTAGTGGGGGATGCAGGTTATGCACTGGAACCGTGGCTGATGACACCCATCAGAAATGCACACACACCTGAACAGGAATGCCATAATCAGGCACATGCACAAACACGTAATGTAATAGAGCATGTGTTTGGGCTGCTCAAGTCACGGTTCCGGTGTCTGGACACGTCTGGTGGAGCCTTGCAGTACTCGCCAACTACATGTACCCAAATTGTCATGGTATGTGCTATGCTACATAATATGATCTTGCGAAAACAGCTGCAGCAGGACCAGCATAGGGCCGGGCCAAACAGCCCCCCACCATTGCCAAGGCCATCACAGGAAGAGCGTGACTCAGAGGAGGAACAACCTGAGCCTGCCCCAGTAGGCAGAAGGAGGCGTGCCCAGTATGCCCTGGCCTTGGCAAAGAGGCAACGCATAGCACATACACTGGCTCAGTAGGAACCCTGAGAATGATACCCCTCTCTGACTCACTCATATAATAACAGGGATGCCTAAAATGACATAACCTGCTCTCAAACATGTACAGGGAGTGTTGTATGTGCATCCGACAGAGGCAGCCCTGCAGCACCACCTGAGGCATGAATGCCATGTGTTAAGCAATGTAACACCATGTAGTATATGCAAACTTGATGACCCTGACTAACATCCTACCCTCACCAAGCATGATGCCACAATATGACGATGAGATGATCAATTGCAATAATTGGCTGAAGTATTGCTGTTAGTCAAAGGAGATCCAATATGTGCCAGCCTGGGATGACATGCTGAGTATGACATGATGCTCAACCTGCTAGGGGTGGCATGCACCTATCAGTCCTGGCCATATGGATACTGGCAAAGGCTGTTGTTACCCACAGCGTGCCTTGAATAGGTAAGGCTCAAAACACAAACCCACCTCCATAGGTATCACAAGGGATAACAACCTAGATGTAATGCTACCCAATGTCAGAAGTCTAAACAGCACGATGCACACAGTCTAAACTCCCCCAGTATGCAGAATGTTGATATCTGTCCTGTAACAGAAAATTGGGTCAAGGCTCACAACAGCACCCTAACACTACCAGGTTACACCTCATACTGTGCTGTACAGCCTCAAAACATGGAACAAGCTACAAAAGGACTATCAATAACTGTCAAGGATAACCACACCCCCATATTGGTACCACAACAAGAAGCAGCATGGACTAGCCATGGTCAAGTAACAGGGGCTAAAACTGCCTCCCAGTTTATAGCCTGCTACATACTACCGTCCTAACACCAGGAACTGCACTTGGCCTATGTTGGAATACATGAATATATCAAGCCCTCCAAACCACATTATATTGGGTGACTGAAAATACCCAAACATAGACTGGGAGCATTATTCTAGCTCCAACACTGTAGGACAAAAGTGCCTAGAATCCATAAGCCAAAATGCCCAGGAACAACGTACCACTCCCACAAGAGGGGTAAGCATACTGGATGTGATAATCAGCAACATGGGTACTGGATGGCAAGATGATAAGTGTATCCCTCACTGGTAAGACCAGACCATAGAGTAATCACACCAGATATACACATCCTGACCACAGTCCCTGGCCAGAAAACCACAGTGAAAAACATGTGTAAAGCAAAAGTTGCACTCCTCCAAATTGATGTGGAATCCATTAAAGGCCCTGTGCAGGTGCAAAATATGGGCCACACCTGAGAACCTGTTATACAGGCATTCCATGAACACTGCCAGGAATGCATGGATTATGCAATCCCAAATAAAACCAAGACACAATGCCATACATGCAGGCATCTGGCATGGTGGACTCCAGCCATTACCAAACCATGCAAGAGAATGAGGAAGCTACTACATGATAGAGCAAACATAAAAAGGGAAGTAATCACTGATCAGTAGTATGGCAATAAAATATGTCTACTCATACAATCCACTAAGGTCAGCTAAAACAAGTTGAATCTGTGAATCTTGAGGCAATGTTACACCTGCCCCATGTACACAGACAACCCTCACCTCCCCTCAAGAAATACAAATATATGTGAGAGATGCAACCATTTATCCAAACTGAAGGCTGAGCTCTCTCAACTCAGTACTGTCAAAACTAGTCAGGAGGAGAAGGCAACCACACACACCACAAACCCAGTCTCACATAGACCTATCACAACTGCAAACCAAAGACATAAACACAGAAAAACATTCCCGGAGGCCCTAATTACAAACACGCCACATCAACAGAGGCCTCCAAAGCAGACACCCAAGCAACCACTACCTCCAAACATAGCACATGCAACACATAGTACACAAAGCTGGTGTGCCAAACAGTCACAGGCCAGAAGGAGAAACAACATGCCTGATACAGTTGTAATAGGTGACTCCATAGTCAGACACACTGCTGTCCTGCTCACCAGTCTGAACAAGGGAAAGGGTACAGTAAGCTGCCTGTAGGCTGCTACAATATGCCACATAACACAAGTACGCAGGTCACCCCAAAGCAAGTAGAAATATGATGCAGTCATTGTCCATGCTGGCGTGAATGATCTGAGATGTACCTCCCTGGACTACATGAAAAGAGACATAGATGAGCTCTCCGATTATGTAGTCCAGGCCGGTATGACACTGACCGTGTGCAGCATCCTACCCTCACCAAGAATGATGCTACAGTACAAGCACAGAATGATCAGCTTTAACAAGTGGCACAATTACTGGTGTCATTCCAAGGGGATCCAATGTCTGTCTGCTTGGGATGTCATGCTTGACAAGCCACACTGCTGTGCTAGGGATGGCTTGCACCTGTTACCTCTGGGTGTCTGGATATTGGATAAGGCTCTTGCCACCTCCATAGAGCCTTACGTAGGCAAGGCTGAAAAGACTAACCCACCTCCCTAGAAAATATAAGTGGAAAGAAACATAAGGGTAATGCTGCCCAATTCCAGAAGTGCAAACCTCAACATGCATGCTCCCGAGGCCCTCCCCAGTATGGAGAACATCGATGACCGTGCTGTGACAGACACCTGCAGCAAGGCTCTTGACAGCACACCAGCACTACCAGGTTATACTTCATATCATGCTTTATGGCCCCAAAACCTGGACCAAAACATAAAAGGAGGGGGAGTATCCATATTCAGCACAGACACCCACACGTCCAGGTAACTGACAATGCACAAAGCATCGGAGACCACCCATGTGCAACTAACCGTAGGCAAAACTGCTGTACAGTCTGTAGCATGCCACAGACCACACTCTCACACACAGGAACCCCACTCAGCCGTCCTGAAGACACTGGACAGTATGAATGTCTCACCAAATACCAAACAAGGTACTCACAAATTATCACATAGGTGGTAATCCATTATGTATGGAAGGAGTAATCAGGGACCTAGGGACACAAGTGGACAGTAACCTGTCATGTGACACTCACATTGCCAACGTGGCTAGGAAGACTGTCTATATTGGACACCGTATCATGAAAGGATTCACATCTACATCAACAGAGGTCATTGTGCCCCTATACTGTTCTCTTATTAGACCCATAATCTAGTACAATGCCTCATTTTGGATGTACCTTACCTGACACCTGCAGCAGTTAGAAAGACCTCAAAGGTACCTCACCAAGAGGATAAAGGGTCTCAAATATTTGTCATATGCTGCCTGGCTGTAGACACCCCAGCTGTATGCAGTCACATACTGCCTACGCAGAGGCGTTGCATGCCTGTTGTACAAGGCCATGTCCAACACAGGAGTAATGGACATGCTCCACCCCAGAAAACCCAAATCCATCGGAGCTGTGAGAGTGAGAGATGCCAACCTCAGCACATAATGAAATAGGATGTGCTGGAGGGACAGATACATAACCCAGAGGCTCCCTACACCCTGGAATGGAATCCCACTCCATGTTAGGCAGAGCCCCTCACTGACTCTCTTCAACAGGAATCTTGCCAAGTGGATGGATGATCGTAGATGTACACTGGGGGTCTTCACTGTGTCACGTCCAGACAGAGGCACAGTAAAGTAAATCATAAATGGCCATAATATTCACATAGCAAGGGGTGGCGAAAGCCACACACACTCTGGCTAGGCTTAGAAATGCCCTAGGGTGGATAGCCTAGTATGAACATATGAACCTATGAAGATACAAATTGTACAGGACACTAAGGATAATCACAAGGCTTTCTTAACTGATGGTAGGAACCTTGTTGGGAATTCACAGATATGCTCTGAATCACTCAGATATTACAAACAACATACAAAACACACACACATATTGCCAACATCCAACCTGACAGGTGCAGTGCAACCCCCCCCCCCAAAATGCAAAATATCTATCCCAGCAGAGTGTTGGCCCCCTGACATTGCAGATGCTGAGTTAACAGCCAGCATCTACAAAGCAAAACACACAGCATCAATGGTATGAGATGGTGTCCTGGGCTGAGTCCAACATGGACTCCAAGAAGAATGGAATGCCAAATAACACTACTGCTCAATGTCAGCCTTACCACAGGATATGTAACCAAAGAGCAGTGTACAACAACAGTGGTCCTTCTCCACAAAAGTGTTGCCTGAATGGATACTGCAAACTACCACCACAGAATGCTGACAAGCTTGGTCTGCAAAGCTATGGAAAGGATCAGCATGTACCTCAGACATAAAGATATTGTGGACCTACTGACACTGGACCCTACCCAGTGTGGCTTTCTTAAGTGCAGATCCTGCCCCTTAAACATGTTTGACTCATTTGAAACAGTCATTAAGGTCATTGATGAGGGGAATGTGGTCCACACAGCCTAGTTGGACCTTGCAAAAGGCTTCTATACAATACCCCACGTGTTCAATATAGATAAGCTCACCAGCTTAAATATAAACCCGATGTCAGTAGAGGGGTTGCAAACCAGACCAAGGACAGAACTGACATGGTCAGAAATGCTGCAGCCATGTCAGACTACAAACCAGATACAACTGGCATCCTACAAGGCTCGTTCCTGGGACCTCCCTTGTTTGGTATATATATGGCCCATAGGTACAGGCCAACATGGAAGGACTGTGTCTGAACAAGTTTGCAGAGGACTACAAACTGGCCACCATATCTGACCCTCCAGCTGACACAAGTATCCCACAAAATGGCCACATAGAAACAGACAACTGGTGCCATAGCCATGTCAGCAAGCTAATTGCAGAAAACTGTATAGTCAACCCCTGTGAATATACAGTAAGTGCCCACCAATTACCACATAGGTGTTAACCCATTAAGTACTTAAGATGTAATAAGAGACCTGGGGACACAAGTTGATAGATATCTTGCATTGGACAAGCATGTGGCTGTAGTGGTTACAGAAACATACCATATACCCACCTAATCATGAAGGTAGTCAGATCTAGATCAGGGGAGGTCATAGTGGCTCTGCAGTCATCCTTCATCAGCGTCACAATTGACTACAATGGCCCCTGTGGGATGTACCTCAGCAACTGGAAAGACCCCAAAAGTACCTCACCAGGAGTATCAAAGAGCTTGAACAGATGCCATGTGTTGCCTGATTAAACAAACTGCAGCTCCACATACTGCCATACTGCCCACCCAGAGGCAAGCTGTGCCTGATGTATAAAGCCATGTCCAAGCTGGAATCAATGAACATGCTGCACCTTGTACAATCTGAATGGCAGTGAGCTATGCACATGAGAGACCTGAACCCCAGCACTGACATACATAGGACAAGCTGTAATGAATGATCCATAACACAGAAGCCACCCCCACTCTTGAGTAAACTCCCAGTACAGGTTAGCCAGAGAGTCACACATTGACTCTCCTCAAGAGGAATCTTGATGAGTGGATGGGAGATGGTAGGTTTACCCTGGGTATCACTGTTATGTCACGGGTAGATGGAGGCACAGTATACTAACCATGACATATGTCATGGCAAACTCCAGTTACAATGTGTGTTGAAGAAAAAACACACTCTCTGACTAGCATTAGAAATGGCCTAGGGCACATCGCTAGTGTTTGCCAATGTCCACCTATGTTGTGGAATACACTACCAATATTCGACAAGCCTGGTTTAAGTAGTCCATATCTGAACATAATGCAACATGGTCATATGTGCACAACTGGCCCCTAAACAGTCTGTTGTGCTCACTATGAAAACTTAAAGCAGTGATAGGACTAAAGCCCAGGATACTGTCCACCACAGTGAAAGTACTGAACCAGTACACTATATGGCACTACAGTGTTAGGTCAGTATGAAAGGATGTTGACAACTGTATGCAAAGTATCCCATGCAAACCCTGCAGGCACAGTATAATCCCTGTTGTGTTCAGACACGAAGCAGTTGGCCAGTAAGTGCACAACATGACACCCAACACACAACCATAAACGTGAGATATTGTTGAAGTTCACACACATCCACAAATGTGGTGGACTGCAGAGTTCAGCATATGGAAAGTTCACACTGGGCATGCTCGCACACTTTGATAAATGAGACATATGTCAGACAACATGCCATGGAAAGGCTGAACTGGGCATGCTCACACACTTAGGCCATATCTCAGTTTAGCAGTTGGCCACACATATCTGGTATTTGTATGTGTTATTCCAGGAACCAACCACATTACAGCAATCTGTCCAGTGCACACAGTTAAATGACTACAGAGACATAAGTGATATAGTGGATCCCTCTCATATTCAAACATCTTCCACAGATACACAAGTTGTTCATAGAAACAGGGAATGCTATGGCAATAAAGACCTGCAAACAGTCTATCAGCAACAAATATTGTGCATCTGACAATTAAACATATGGGTGTAGAGGTCAATACTAGGCTGTTTGCCCTAGGGAATGAAAGCTTAGCCAGAGTGTGCTTGGCGTCTGCATCCAGAGTATAGTAGGCTACTGTGCCACTGTAAAGTAGGACACATAAGGCACCGTTTGAGGCTAGTGTGCTGTGCCTCCATCAAGCAGGGACACAGTGGAGATCCCAGGGGTTGAATTTGCTATGCCACATCCATGTTGTTGGTGTGTGCTGGAAGAGGGTTGGTGAGGACCTCTAACAGTAAGTGGGCGTCAAGAACAGACTGAGGGGAGTCTTATCTGCAGTGTCTGGACAATTTCACTGTCAACACGTTGTCGTGATGATTATGAGGGATTAAAGTGTCATGCCAGTACTGTTCAGAGATGTCCTCCCTCTGTGGGCTACTGCTCTGCAATGTATTTGCTCACTCCGTCTGTTGGACAGCTCATATATGGCTGGTGTACACCTGACATGGTGTCCTGTTGTGGAGGAGTCATGGGTATATTTGGGATAGCATGATCAATGCAAACCTTCCACATGCTCATAGAATGCAATTGTCAAGGATTATGCAGAGTGGCCTGTATACTCCCACAGCATGGGTCCTTTGAAGTCTTCCACCCCAGTGTTCACAAGTGCAACGTCTGCTTTTGATAAATACACTTTGTTTGCAGAGGCAACCTTGCCTGGGGGTGGGGATGGGATATGGATGTCCAGGGAAAGGTGGGTATGGTCAGATATCAACAATGGTGGTCTACCTCTGGTGTGGAACAGTGAGTACCCATGTTGCAGATGGTCAGGTGCAATATGTATTCCCCCTTGTGGCTGTGGTGAGTGGTCCTGCCATAGCACATGGACTCACAAATTGTAGTGGCTGTAGGGTAATGTTGTAGAGGCCTGAGTAGTTCCCACACACAATCTACCTGTACCTGACTTTAACAACTGGAATGGTGTATGTGAACACCTTCATATCTTGGCACTGTTCCCAGGGAAGCAAAGTGTGTGTCTTGGATGTGGGTGGGGTGGTCTGAACTGGTTGTGTTGTGTGTTACAGGTCCTGTGGTCACGAAGCATGGTATAAAACATAACCTGCCAGTGCTGATGTGCATATCTGACCCTGAAGTAGGTGGCTGCAAATGCATATATATGCTATCCCCCACCTGACAGGTAGTAATAGATGTACATACCTCTGTATAAATTATGATGTCAGCACCCTATAAATACTGCAGGTGCAGAACAGATGCCCATTAATTCATATAGTGCGCTCTGCTAATGTGTTTCTCTCAAGTGTCATAACATAGTTAGGTAGGGGTTTGAATCCTGCAAATGCTCAGTATGTATGGGTGAGTGGGGTTGGTGTGTGTGCAATTTTGTGTGAGAGAAATGTCCCTTTTGGCAACTAGGAAAACACACTACAGGATGCACATTCCCCTTTCTAAACACTGATGATGTCAGCACCCTATAAGTACAGCAGGAGAAGGGAAACCTCCCAGTAATATGAATAGCGCGCTCCGCTAATGCGTCTGTCTAGAGTTTCATGACATAATAAAATAGGGGTTTGAATCCTGTGTGTGGGGGGGTTAAAAGTAGGGTGTGTGTAATTACATGTGTGAGGAAACTGACCCTTTTGGCAACCAGTACAACACACCAGCTGCTGCATATACCAATCTCTACACAGAGATGATGTGAGCACCCTACAAGTACAGTGGAAGAGGGCAAATCTCCCAGTAATGCAAATAGCATGCTCTGCTACTGCATCTCTCACTACTGTCATAGCACAGTTAGTTATGGCTTTGAATTCCACACATGCTACGTGTGTTTTTGTCACACAGAATGCCCATGTGTGTGGGTTGTTGTTCACAATAATGCATGACATCGATTAAACCAGTAATGGCAATGGACACAGATGATGTATGTGTGTGCCAAATACACATATGTACCTGTGACCTTCAATAGTTCCCATGTCTGATGCCTGCCACATGTGAATACATGGTATTTGCACTGGATAACATTATGACTGTGGGGGGGGGGGTAAAAGTAGGGTGTGTGCAATTACATGTGTGAGAAAACTGACCCTTTTGGCAATCAGTACAACACACCAGCTGCTGCATATTCCAATCTCTACACAGAGATGATGTCAGCACCCTACAAGTACAGCAGAAGAGGGCAAATCTCCCAGTAATGCAAATAGCACACTCTGCTACTGCGTCTCTCACTACTGTCATAGCACAGTTAGTTATGGCTTTGAATTCCACACATGCCACAAGTGTTTTTGTCACACAGAATGCCCATGTGTGTGGGTTGTTGTTCACAATAATGCATGACATTGATTAAACCAGTAATGGCAATGGACACAGATGATGCATGTGTGTGCCAAATACACATATGTACCTGTGACCTTCAATAGTTCCCATGTCTTCAATAGTTCCCATATCTTTATATTGTATTTAGAACTCAACTATCTTCCTTTTTTTGCATTAACAATGTTCATATGTCTGTTATGTACTTGGAGCTTTTCTCCCCGGGCCTCCGCTGAAAATGGACATGTATCCAGTCGGACTCTCCCGGTTAACAAATGTAAAATAAATAAAACAAATAAATAAATAAATAAATAAATGTCTGACGCCTGCCACATGTGAATACATGGTATTTGCACTGGATAACATTATGACTGTGGTCTTCTGTGCGGGTGCTGCATGTGGTATGTGTATATACAGTGTGAGTTGTATATGGTATCATCCTAGCAGCAAGGGATACACATCTGGTCTGGGGCATATAGTCTACATGTTGTTGATGAACAGGTGCTGCATGTTTTCACCTGTTGTGGGAGTGGTAACAAGTTGTTCCATAGCAATGCAGTGACTACATGCTAGGAACCTTTCAGCTAGGGTGTTGTAGCTACAGTAATTCATCAGCATTCAGTAATACTTCAGCATTCTTGGTGAGGGTATGATGCCAACCAAGGTCAGGGTCATACCAGCCTGTGCCACATGCTTAAAGAGCCCTTCTATGTTCACTATCATGTAGTCCAGGGAGGTACATCACAGGTCAGCCATAGTGGCATAGACAATGACTGAGTCATATATGTCCATGCCTCTGACTGACCTGTATGCCTGTGTTATGTGGTGGACCATAGTGCCCCACGGGCATATCACTGTGACCTTCACCTTGTCCAGCCTGGTGAGCGGGACCTCACTATACCAGACAATAAAGGTACCTAACACAACTGTAGCAGGTGTGTTGTCTAGCTGTACAGGCTGTGAATGTTTGGCACACAGGTTTTGTGTGCTATGTTTTACACGTGCTGTGTTCCGGTTTAATGTATGCCTGTGTGCCAGCTGCAGAGGTGTCTACTGCTCAGGCAGAATGCTATTCTGAGCCGCCACGAATGCCACAGTGTGTTCATGTGTTTGGATTGCTGTCAGTGTAGGTCTACATCAGACTGGTATTGTAGTCACTGTAGTATTTCATGCCACCTGACAGGTTATGCCAATACTGGGCTCAGAGTGCTTAGTCCCCAGTTTGGCTATGTGGTTGCATCTCATACATGTGTTGTACATCCATGTGTAGGGGAGAGGGTTGTCTGTGTACATGTGGCAGCTGTGACATTGCCACATGACTCACATATTCCACAACTGTACCATAGAGGTGACTGACAAGTGACCTTTGCACATGCTACCATAGTATTGTGATTGCCATGGTGATTAACAGCACATAGGGCCAATGTGGAACAAGGTACAGAAGGTGAGTATGTGAGGGTGTAGTGCCTGTGATTAGTTAGCACTGGCATATATGACTGCTCACGTGGTCAAATGCTAGGTAAGTCATATGCAATGTGTCACAGGCAACGTACATGCAAACAGGACAAACAGTGACGTTCTGTCAAGTGAGACATGGACATACATATAGTAAGCTATGCAGGTGTCACTAGGAGTCCACAGAAGCTCTGTAAATCTGCATTGCAGGTGGGATCAGTGTTCCAGGGTAACAGCAAGCAAACATGCATGCAAACAAAGCTACAGTAAGCAGGGCTGCATGTAGTCCATTGTACAACAAACAAGCTGTACCACTTCCAGTAGGTAACAGTGCAAATATGCAGGCACTATACACATGTACATGGAAATACACAGGTCAGATGGCCAGGGTCCAGTCTCAGCACACACAAGTGTACAGACCATGTACCGTCAGGATGTACAATAACCAGATGGAAACCCAGGTGCTCATACCTGCAGTAATACACATGTCAAATAACAGACACTGAGCCTTCACTCAGTGGTTCCATACTTAGTAGGATGTATGCTACCTGTCCTGCCACCACAGTATCCCTGACATTTATGGGGACTCTCCCTCCTGTGAAAGTTAGTTTTGTGTGTTGGGGCTGTCTAGCATGGTATGAGATGTGAGCTTGCAGTGCTAGGGTGCTCCTGTGTGTCCTGTACCAGTCGTGTAGTACTGCACACATATCAACATCCTCAAACATCCGCATTGCAGAGTCCAGTGTGGGCAACATGCCACTTGCAGTTTACATGTCCATCATTGCATATCAATACTTTCATTACCTTATCCCCTGTGCTACCTATGTATGTAGCCTTCTGTTGACATCCTTACCACCAGTATGCCAACATGTGCAGATGATACACTATGGTACTTACCATGGGTGTAGAAAACAGTACAAGACAATCATACCCTTACTGCATCAGGCATGCTGGGATATACCCACAATTATATCAGCAGACAGTAATGTTAACAACATGATACTATTACTACACATCTATGTAGTCACCCTGTGCATCAATACTATTACTACATGTCTATGTAGTCACCCTGTGCATCAGCAACATGTTAACCTGTACCTGCACTGATGTTACAGATTGCAGGAGGTGGCACAGTTTCATCATATGCACAGGGTGTGAACTTGGTATGCCTGAGTCTGCCACTGATACCACCAATTGACATGTATGTGTATGTGTGTTGGTGAGGGACAGCAGTACAAGGTGGGGCAATGTTGATGCAGTGTGTGCGTGTATGTGGTAGCCCTAGGTGTTGTCAATTCGCATGTGTGTATGGATGCACACAGTTCCACCTCATGGCTGCCATATACCGGTGTTTGTGGACAGCCACAGACTGTACCTGCCAGGTCATACAGATCAGTGTCTCTGTTCACGGACACGGTACCTGTGCCTTGCAGGGGTGCTACGGACCATATCCAGTAACAATCCAGACTGGGTACTGTCATCAGAAGCAGGTGTTCTTTGACTGGACACAAATCCCTGTTGGGCCTGTCCAGAGCCACATGCACGTGGTCTCCTGGGGTGGTCTGATGACAGCACAGACCCAGCATTGCTGGGGCTGCTGCTGGCACTATGGGGGCGGCCGCGGCCCTGTTGTCATCCGCGACGACTGCCAGCTGCTGCTGTTGCTGGCATACACCCACGTTGACACCTCAACCGTCCACCATTGCCCTGGCTCATGGACATGTAGTTGTGGAACTGATATAATATGTCCCCACAATGAATGTCTATGACATCAGTGAAATTACAGATGGCAGCCACAATGTCACGCATACTGTCAGTCATGGCTGTGTGACATGCTATCAGCTCCCTCATACCCTGTCTGGTGTACCGTTCCATACGTGACTGTGCCTGCATAACAGCCCGAAACATAGCTGAGGTTGTAAGACCTCTGTGAGCACGTCTGACAGGGGCAGTATGCCCACGGATGCTCCCACGAGAACCCCTGGACATCTGTCTGTGTGGTACCATCTCAAGGCCATGCCCATGGCTGCTGTGTGGGGAAGCATGTGCCACAGATACCACATTACTCTGGTCAATGCCCACTGTATCCTGTCCATCACCTAGGGACATTGGTGACAAAGGGTGTATTGGCAGGATGACTGTGCGCATTGATGGGGTTGACAGCTGTGTACTGTCAAATGGCTGACCAATGACGGACCCTGGCACACCTTCCTGTGCCATTACACAGATGTCATCATTATCAGTACCCATGGCACCTCATTCAGGTTCCCTGCTGCATGACACCAGAGCAGCACCAGAACCTGTGGGAGGGAAACAGGAAACACAGTTTACAGTGTCTACACAATGTTACCAGTGATGCACACATGCACACATGCACACGTGCACAGGTGCACAGGTGCACACATGCACACATGCAAACATGCACACGTGCACATGTGCACACATGCACACGTGCACACATGCACAGGTGCACACATGCACACATGCACACATGCACAGGTGCACACATGCACACATACACACATGCACACATGCACACAGTTGCACAAATGCACACATGCACACATGCACACAGTTGCACACTTGCACACAGTTGCACACTTGCACACAGTTGCACACTTGCACACTACTCAGTATGCGAGATATCAACACACAGACACACCTGTATGCATACACAGAGCACTACTAAGTGAGCCTAATATTACTATTACTATCAAGACTATTAAAGGTATTGTTAATACACACTCACCAGCATGGATAGGCTGCATTGCTGTTACACCGGAGGGACCTGCAGAAGTGAGGAAATTAATGTCAGTGGGCAAAATTGTGCCATTGTTACTGAGTATGATACAGGTCAGTAGTACAACAGTTGCCTTTCACAGGTCAGCTGCTGATATTGAGAATATCACACTTGCACATTAAATACTATGATGACAGCTACAAACCAAGGACACACCTCACACATGCATTAACTACCAGTGTACACAACAGTCAACTATACATATGGCATATTACCTGCACGCTCGTAGTCTTGGTGCTGTGTGGCTCCAGCCTCCATCATAATGCAGGTCTGCTGCTGTTGTTGTTGTTGGCGGGCTGGAGCCACAACACTTATGAGTAGTCCCTCCAGTCTGGTGAGTGGGGATATGTAGCCAACCCACCACCTGTGGCAACCTGTTGCCTGTGGATATCTGACGCACGCTGACGGACATTTCTGATTAAATCACTGCAGTGATGTCGTACCTGCTCATATGTCCTATTATGCGTGCCTATGTCATTTACCCGACAGACCAGGTCTTGCCACAGTGCAGCCCTCTCCTGCTGATTCTGGCTGGTGCGGGAAAAGAGTATTGCATAATCCCGCACCAGGCTCTGGTGTATTTCCTCATCCTCAGCTGCAGAGTATGCTGGATTGCGCTGGTGAGCCATGGTCCTGAAAAAGGAAATAAAATGATATCAGCAAAATATGTCAGCAGAATTTGGCACACATACTACACATGCTACTTGACTGTTGTGATACAGCATATCTCACATATATAACATCTGTCTGTCTATTGGTGGATACACATGTAAATGGCCAGGTATCAGTGCTCAGCCAACAACTGTGCAACAGTACCTGGCACACTCCATACAACGTACTACCAAACCCCAGCAGTCAGAACACTGATTCAGGTCCAAAGCACCTCCTCACTATGGGGGTTTGTATTGAGGTACTGTATGGGGTACATCATCAACTACTGTGATCTGACCACAAACTAATTGCCCTGGATATACATATCCCACCTCCACCAACAGCACAAATGACTACAGTGAATAACATTTCAAATGCAAACTTTACACTTCGTAACACTGAGATGGTATCATTTAAGCCCACTGGGCCAGTGGAAGACACAACCCACAATGTTGACTCCTTCACAAATGATTTCTACGGACATCTCCGAGAATGCATGGATCATGCAATCCCATATAAGACCAAGACACTCTCCACAAAGGGAAAGCATCTTGTCTGGTGGACCCCAGCCATAAACAGATTGTATAACAAAAGATGGAAGCTACTGCAAGACAGAGCATAATTCCATAAAGGGAAGGCATGTCTGATCAGCACTAGTAAAGAGCTATGTACACTCATCCAAACATCCATGGGCAACTTTGAAAGGGTAATCACCGGGGACACTATAGATAACCACAAGGCCTTCTTCAGTTATGTTAGAAACCTGGTCAGAAACCCTCCAATATGCTCATAGTTAGTACACAACAACAAATAATTCACTGAACCCACAGATATTGGCAACATTGTGGCAGACAGGTTCGGTGCAATTTTCCCCCCCTCCCTCTCCTCCAAACTAAGACATACTTATCCCAACTGAATGTAACCTCCCTGTCATCACAGATGTCCAGGTGAGAGCCGCCCTCAGAAAAGCAGAAAACACAGCATCAATGGGACCTGATGGTATCCCCGGTTGCATGCTACATGAACCGCAAGAGCAGCTAAACACACATATAGAAGTGGTATGTAACACTAGTCTGACTGCAGGATATGTACCTGTACACTGGCGTACAGCAGCAGTGGTTCCACTCGACGAAGGAGGCACCTCTACATACCAATACAATACAACACAATACAATACATTACAATACAATACACTACAATATGCTATTGCCCCTGGGACTACAGCAGCATACTGTTCTGCTACCCTGACCATTGTGACACATGTGATGTGATGGTACCTGCTCCTGTCAAACAGTAACACAGGGTTACTCATATGGCATATTACCTATCTGACTAACATTCAGCAGGGGTATGTGTGACATGTACTCATGGGGAGTCTTGCTTCTTAATACTGTGTGGTTTATTGCAGGATATGTCTTATCTGTGGGTAGGAACCTGTACCTCCACCATGTGCTCTCTACTGCGTTGTCAAGGACGACACACAGCAGTCATTTAGGTCGTGGATGGTTTGAGGTGTTACTATGGTTGTTGGACATCTGTCATGGGTGTGACTTAAGTATGTAAATCCAGGAGTGGTAACCTCTATGTGGGTAGTATGTGTGTACTCTGTGGTGTTGTCAGTCACTGTGCATTGGTAATGTGTGTGAGTGCATTGTCACAGTGTTCTACATGTCACTGTGTCCTTCTCCATATCTGTAGCTGTCATGTGAGGTACATACTGTGGCAGCTATTGTGTGGTGTGGAGGGGTCACTGACCTACATGTCCATAGCTGACACACTATGTCTGCTGACACATACCATGTGCAGGTATTCCAGGAATAGTGTGCCACTGTGACTATCATTGGGGGGACTATTGTACACATTTATGACCCTGTTCTCCTCTGACACATGCAATGGTGGGCAGCCAATCACATATCTGGTGGTTACTGGTGTAGGTGATTTGAAATGGGGTATGGTACTCCAGTTTCGACACTGGTGTTCACTCCATGCCTTTGTCACCAGGCACCTGTTGCAATACATCTGTACACATGTGCCTCACTCAGAATATTATACATCTCTCTCTCTCTCTCTCTCTATATATATATATATATATATATATATATATATATATATATATATATATATATATATATATATATATATATATATATATATATATATATATATATATATATATATATATATATATATATATATATGTCTGTATACATATACACATATATATATCTCGATGTACATATATTGCTATAGATATGGAGGGGGGTGTGACAGAGAGGGGGTGAGAGTGACAGAGGGGGTGGGACAGGGGGAGTGTGAGATCGTCATATACAGTCATATCTGTAGATAGTCAGATCTCTCTGTCTATGTATATGTATCTACATATATCTATATCTGTATGTGTGTATTACATATATATGTTTCTACATATTCTATCTATCTACATCTGTCTATGTATTCCTACATTCCTCTCTATGTATGTATACATATATGCATATTTTATATATATATATATATATATATATATATATATATATATATATATATATATATATATATATATACATACATACATATATTGACATACATACTTAGCCATATGATGGATAGGTATATCAACGTGTTTGTTTACAAAACTGTATACACACACCACACTAACATACTGCTAAACATACATAACTGTGAAACCTATTTTGTACATTGCACTACAACCTAAATTCAACCTACATTGATATGTGTACATAGATGCCCTCACATACATATGTATGTACAGCCTTCACTGATAGTTGGGGTATGTCCCCTGCCCTATGCACATCTTCATATACATATGGATACAGACCAATGACACATATGGAGGGTTCACAGTATGTAGACTTTTAAAGTATTACTTTACATTACCTGTGTTTGTCACAGCTGCTTGCATTGCCGTTTGGATTGGTGTCCTGCTGCTGATCCAGTTGGCAGATGGCAGCTTTCTAGTCAGTTTTGATGAGTGTTTTTGTTTGTGTATGTTTTCTCTCTCTCTCTCTCTCTCTCTCTCTCTCTCTCCCTACCTCCAGAGGGTGCAATGAAAGTATTGCATGTGTGGACTGGGAGTACAACATGCTTTTGTAGGTATCTGCATATGTCCATGTGATGGCCTCTGCTCCAATTGTTAGCCAGCATTTGCTAATTGCATGCAGCCAGTTGTGTACTGATTGCAGTTCTCACTGTGATTCCAGGACAGTGCTATAAAAAGGTATGTGAGATAGGCATAGCCCTTTCAGAGTTTAAGGGCAGAGACCATGCTGGTATGCTGTGGACACTGTTCTGTGAGTGTAAAGGTTAGTATCTCTCTCATATTTCTGGCTGTGTTGTAGATTAATATTTCTCCATTCATTTCTCCAGTTTCCTGTACTAAGTGTGTATGTACACTGACACCTAAGACTACTACTACTACTGTTAATGTGGGTGTGTGTGCTTTCCTGTGGGACATGTGGTGTAACTGGTATATAGCAGTGGCTCTTGCACTTTGTTGCTATGGCTTCAATATTTGCCCTTTACACTCACTACTTGTATGCCTGCTAGGTGTCTTGACTGTAGTGTGTTGCTGTGGCTTTCCTATTTTCCATGTACATTCACACCTTGGAATGCTTGCTATATCTGCTAGGGTGTTACTGCATGCAGTGTGGTCTGGCCATGGTGTGGACTTTGACATCTATTAGGGTATTTGATTATGCTGCTGAGCAGGCCCCAGAGACTCTAAGGTGCATCTTTTATCTGACTCATGGCATGGCACATATCAGTGGGGTACACCCATTAAATTGCCTGGTATTCTGCAGTTGTGACTGTGGGTTAGCATGAGCATATGTATTACTACACTATTTTCGACGTGCAAGTGGTGCATACTTTCAGTACTTCATAGTTACCATTGCATGTGCTGTAACACCTTTCTGCCTACTGTTTGTACATTTCACAGGGAGTCTGTGGGGCATCCTTGTAACTCAGTCACTGTTGCTATGTCTAGGCTCTTAACTATTCAAATATGGCAGTGTCAGACCTCTCAAGTGTACAGATATTTGCAGGATGTCCACATTTTTGCCTCATATTTTGGTCCATATCTCATAAACAGCTTTTTCTGGCAAATCACTCTGGGCTCAAGTCAGACTATAGTGACAAACATTTCAATTTCAGACTTCATACCCTTCCAAACATCCAACATAATGCAAAACCTGTTACTCTCTCAACTGTCTAAGTTTGTTGGGGCAATATTTGAAATGTGTCCCTGTTTTTGGGCCTTTGCTCCACATTTTTTATTACTTAGTCCAGATGTGTTGCTGTAAGAGGTTGTGGGGTATGGGCAGTGATTATCCTGCTGTGAGTATGTGTGTGGCTTGCAAGGTGCTACAGTGACATTATTACCTACTAGCTACCAACTAGCATGGCTGTTTCTGTTCACACACTACTATTATAGAAATCCACTACATTTGACAGTAAATATACATGACATGATTTGTGTACTACACATCCTATATTCCCTTTACATTCATTCCTAATATTATATGATATATTTATTGTAGCACATCGTTCTTATATAACAGTCATGGCTTAGTGGTAAGTCATGCGGACTACTGTTTCCAAGGTCCTGGGTTCGGGACTGACAATGGGATTTTATTTTGCTTTTGAGCAGACTACAGGCCTTGTCATTCAGAGTAACTAAGGTACTTTTAAGCAGTTGTAACCGGGTTAGTGCTGGTTTGCGCGGAGCTCACGCATGCGCACTGGCGCTTAGCTCCACGCACACCCGCTTACAACTGCTTAAAAGTGCTTACTCTTGCGCACACCCGCGCTAATTTCTTTGAAAGAAATGAAAATGGGGAGACAGGAAAGTGGTGAAAAAGGGGTCGCAAAGAGGGTAAGACAGTAGGGAAACAAGCTTGGGTTTTGCAGGAGGGATGTCGGTAAGGCCCATAGCTGCCCATTTCTTCATCAGCAACAGCTGTGCATATGTTTGTAATTTGGTGTGACATTTGAAGCCTTCCATCCCTGAGAGAGGTGTAAGGACAACAATAATACTTGTTGTACAGCCAATTGTAATTGACAGTTTCCATGTCCAGCAGACATGTGTGCAAAATGGGCAGCTATGTATGGGGCGTAATTTTTTTGTGGGTACAGAGTGCCCTTTTTTTTTTTTTTTTTTTTCAGGTGAGAGTGGTATGTCAGGTACAAGAAGTCGGTATAGCTGGGGAGGTAGGTTGGGTAGGTTAACAGACAAGACAAATAAGATGCATACAGGGGCAGTGTATGACACATGTGGGGGGGTTATACAATTGAAGGGGATGGATGTTTGGATATCTAGAGCCCATGAGCCCACAGATGGCAACAGTGGAACTGATATCCCCACCCATGGACAGTTGCCACTGTGCCTTCACTGCCCAGGATGGGGCTGTGCTGGGGGCTGTGTAGGCTGGGCAGCAGGCACACCCATTAGTTGCACCACCTGTGCATCAAGCTGGTGTAGGGGCCCAAGAACAGCATCCCACATCTCCCTACGTACCACAGTCCGGACATTACGGAGGGTGAGTGGATGTTCTCCTCCGGCCACACTTGCAGAGGGGGGACGAGCCCCATCCCCTGCAGCGCTTCCACCTGCAGGTGGCAACAGGGCCACCGGAGGAGGGTCCGGCCTGGGCACTACTGCCAGGTGCACTCGCCAGCTGAGGAGGGAGAGGTGGGTCCGCTGGAACCCGCCTTCCCTGTCGTCCTATGTTTTGCATTACATCATGACAGTTTGGGTTAGTAACGTACAATACCATTCACAATTAGTTGTAACAGCATGCATTAGTATTCCCATTAACCAAACACCCAGATATTCAAACCATTGAACAGCAAGCATAACACATGCATATTTTGAACAGCAATACACAGTCCAACAACATGCAGGGTTGATTGATGGCAACAGGCCATCAGGTTTGGATGAATGAACAGGGCAGATGCATCAACGTACATGCAAATATGTATGAACCAACAGGACAAATGTCCAGGGGTGTTAATTGTGATTGCACATACCAATTTCATGTGGAATGGATTATATGTGGTTATAAGGTAGGTTGAAGAAAATTTAATTAACAACTTCAAATACCAATACATATGCTGTACATTTCTAATAGCTGCAGATATATACACACTACAGTTCTGCCTACAATTTCCTATGTGATAACTACTTCAAGTTGGTGATAGGAATGTTACTGCTACATCAATATACATTTTCATTTTTATTCATACACATTCATATCTGGCTCTGTTTAGCTACATCATCCTGCTACATTTGCTTTATATAGCTATAGACAACTGTGGATGTTTGGTATTTCAGACAACCATACTATCTGCATATTGCAGACTGAGAGCAACATATCCAGATTTTGGGATACACATTCCAGCTGTGGTACCATTTTCAACACATGTTACTGTTTGGTTCTGCCAGTCACATTCATTTCATTCTGTAATGACTGCAGTATACTTTATTCAGGAGTTATTACTACTTTATTGGTGGATTCATAACTCTTTCTCACACTCTCTCACTTGTTTTATATTAACAATTCAGGATGGTACTTAATTCTAGGCTTTATTGACATGTTTTACCTGTAGTTATAACAATCCTTTCCAACAGTCTCACTTCTGTCATGTTTCTGTATTTCAACAGGGACATATTTCACACATGTGTTTTACTCAGCTTCTGCAGCTGTACTTTTCAGCCTGCTGCAGGTTATGTACTATTATATTACAGGTGGGACATCTTTATTTCAGACTTGTTTCATTTTTATGTTTGGATTACAGGCTGCATCACACTTTTCTAATCAAGCAATAATTACAAACCCTCTTACACTGTTACTTGCACATTTTATTAATTAGTGACTACACTGCACTCTTTTGCTAACTGTCATACTTATATATTTATTTACAGTTACAGGGAGAGAATTACTGACCTGCCTGGTGGCGCAACCATGCCAGCCTATCGCCATAGGCTCTACGGTTCGCACAACGGACACCTGCTGCTGTAATATAAATAAAGTAATATTGGAATACACATCTCCATAATATCAGCTAGGTTAATTTCTTACATAAATAATTAGATGTAACTTACTCAGTAGTGGGGCGTTGGGCATTTGCTGGGCCTCCTGGATCCAACGGTTCAGTTGGTCCTGCTTCCGTCTCTTCAGGTCCGCATGGTGGTGATGGACCTGCTCACCAGTCCTTGGTATCCCTGTGGCACTGGTGAGATCATGAGCCAACCGATCCCAAGCCTCAGCCCTATATGCTCCCCACAGGACCTGGCCCTGCATGAGTTGGGCCTCATGATTGTGGACAAGGAGCCAAACCATATATTTGGACTCCTCAACACCCCACCTCTGTGCTCAGAAGCAACTACCCTCACCTACACCTGACATTCTGGCTGCAAGTCGGTTCTACAATCGGTTATGCTGTGTATTCCCGCCTATGGGGCTTATATATGCCGTTTTTCCTGCACTTATCTGTGATTGGCCATTTTGGAATTGTATCAGCTTCACAAAACCTGCTTTGTCATGCTCCTCTTTCTATTCATTCCTATATATATGCTATTACTGCATTTCCAAGTGCAACTGTCATGGCTTAGTGGTTCAGTACCTTGACTATGATGCATCGTATCCTGGGTTCAAACCTGACCACTGCTTTTTATATTTTATGACTGTCTACACAGGCTAGGAGGTGTGTCTGTGTAAAGGCAGTTTTGCTACAGCTTGCTCAACGTTGCCCGTCGGTTAGCTTGTTGGCGCGGTGCGCAGCTCCGCGCAAATGGGTAACGCTGGTTTACGCGTCATTTGGCTGTCAGCATGCATATTACACTCAGCTCAGCTATGGGCACACAGTTTCAGTGTGTTAAACCACTGCTCACCTATGGGCACTCATTTTACACCTGTTAAACCACTGCTCACCTACGGGCACTCATTTTACACCTGTTAAACCACTGCTCACCTACGGACACTCATTTTATACCTGTTAAAACACTGCTCACCTACAGGCAGATGTACTCAACTTGTTAGACTGTAGCTCAGCTGTAGGCACATCTGACATTTTTTTTATTATCTCACATTTCTTCAAAATACATGGCCCATTTCATTACATTTTACATAAAATATAATTTTATATGTGTACATATATGTCAGGGACTTGTTTCGTGCTTATTTCACTAAAAATAAAAATTGATGTTGTTGGGGCTCGAACCATGACTGCCTCCTCTTCAGCTGACGTCTCTACCGTTACGCTATTGCATCTTGGCTTACTTTGCATATTTAGTTCTTATATGCTTTTCCACTGACTGCTAACTGTGGCTAAGCTACGGGCACGCCCGTGCAAACGAGCGCACTCACGGGCAAACATCTTTACAATTTAAAAAAAATTATAAGATGTTCATTTCTACATTTTATGTTCGTAGTCTGTGGGGGTATGTGTTGTGCTGTGTTTATTCACATTTACACAGGCTCTGTCATGGGGGTTTACTTTCGGGACTTTTACTCTTCTGGGGGCATGTCCGTTTGTAGGGCTCAGCCTACGGACTCGCCCCCTACTGTCTTCCACAGACCGTGTTAGCCTTAGGTGTGATTCAGCATGCCCTCATGCATATGCATGACATGTTGACGTCACACCATTTAACTGCAGCCTCCGTGTAAGCCTTGTAACTCTTACATAGAGGCTTCATGAATCCTGCCCCCTGACTTTCCTATTCACTTATCCCTCTTGAGTGGCCCTCTTTCTGACCTCACCCTCCATCTGCTTTTCTATCACCCAATTTCCTAGGGTGTGTGCAATGCTTGTGTTCCTCTCATGTGTCCCACATCCTTCTTTTGTTATCTACAATTAGTGCTGGTGATGTGGCTGTGTTATGCTACTTAGCCAAAGCTAATATTTTTATATATTTTTGCAGATTATGACTTATTTCCTAAATATATATGTGGAAATATTTAATTTTTCTGTTGTGTTTTATGATGAAATCTACAATATATTATAGGTATTTTTTTATTTATTTATTGTTTTTTATTTATCATTTGTTGACTGGGAAAGTCCGACTAGGTTCCACAGAGCCTGTTTACAGTGGAGGCCCGGGGAGAAATGCTCCAGATGCATGTCTTTGGAATTTATATTTATATTTATAGAATACTGCAAGTATTGCAGATGTTCCTTTATGTTATGTCATTCCTTTACCGCATATCGGGAACAAGCACGCTTCGTTTTGTGTATGTTGAACACGTACCTTGTATGGGATCTTATCTACTTATGGATATTTCTTGTTAGGCATACCGTTTCAGGTTATATATGATGTTGCACCTACATTACTGATTATCTGTTCTAGTTGTTTTACACTGAGGTCATATTTGCATACTAATACATATTAGCATATTGCACACTTTCCAGAAATCTTACGCTAAACTCAGTGTACTCTGCTGAGTTCTGTGAATCTTTTAGAATCCAGCCCAGTGGGTCTCAGAATTAATGTTGGGAGCCTTGTCTGGCAGTTTAGTATAGATGATTATACGTATGAGATATTCATGAGCTTCATCTTGTTGTATGAGGTTTGATTCCCTCAGCCTCCATTTGCATACTATAGGATTATGAGCCATTCTTCTTAACCTGTTAGAGCAAGAAATACAAACAATGGGGGAACAAAGACCCAAAAGTAGGGACACTTTTTAAATATTGTTCTTAGAAAGTTGATAGAATAACAGGTTTTGCATTAGCATGAATTTTCTGAAACTTAGTTGTCTGCCATTATTTTGTGACTTCAATCCTCAATGATTTGCCAGTTATTTGTTAGAAAACCAGAATTTTATGAGAAATAGACCAAAAATATGAGGCAAAAATCTGGACATTCTGCAAAAATCTGGACAGTTAAGAGGTGTGCTCTGAGCATGCCACTTAATCAGGCAGTTCTCCCAGTTTGCCCATGAAAAGAAGATTGACTTAGTAGGCTTATATACTTAGATGAAAAAATAAAAATTATGTTAAGAAGTTTTTTAACTAAACCAAATTAATATACAGGGTGGCACATGTAAGCATTAATATTTTAGCTTTACAGTAAATAAATAGTGTGAGGGGATGAGTGTCACTGCATCAAAAGGAAAAAAAATGCAATGGGTGTTACAAGAGGCTAGAGTAGGGGCGCATGAAGGACTTGGCAAAACTAACATTATAGCAGTGATAATGGGACAAGGATGATGTTGGTGGATAAACAATGTTTACAGGCTACCAGGAATGGAGAAAAATGAATAGGAAAGACCCACAGCCAAAATATATATCTGTGAAAGTAAGAACACACTGTTAATTATAGGATGACTTCATTTGTCAAGAAATATATAAGAAGATATACTCTTTTAATGCTAGGAACAGATAGATTAGAGACCTTGTATCAATGTAGGAGGCAACCAATAATGGTCAAAGAAATGTATTTATTTAACATTTGATCCAAAAAAGAAGCACAGGAGCAAACCAAGGCTGACAACAAAAATCAGCATAAATCCAGCAGTCACTGAGTCTTATTCAAGCAGCAGAAATAAATGCTAGTTCAAACAATGACTGAATCCCTGCCAAAGACAAGTAAAATCCAAGCTGTTTTATTGGTAAGCGCTTTCACCCTGTACGGCTGTACAGCTTAGCAATTTCCCAGTTGAGATGCCTGTGTTGGCTGAACCAAAACAGCTTGTGCTCAGTGGTGATCATCAAGAGAGACTGCGGCAGTTAATATAACACTGCAACCCCGTGGAGAAAATGGGGAAAAGGGGGTCGACGATACTGACTCATGATGACTACTTTTTCAGTGCTACAGGCGTGCAGTGCAAGATGTACTGCTTCAGTCAAGATCAGTTTTACTAAGAGTGAGTGTGTGTGTGTGTGTGTGTGCGCGTGTGTGCGCGCATGCATGCACTCTTGTGTTCAAACAGTATATGTTCATTTTTCATTTTATTAAATTACAATGCAAAATGTCATAGCTTCAGTCAAAGAAGTACAGTTTGGTTATTTAAGTCTAGAAGTGGGGTTATAGTCATTACATGAATATATAAAGGCTAGCAGCACTATCTATGAATAAGTGCAGCAAGTGAGCGATTCATAGAGGCCACTTATGAAAATGTGAGATGACCATAAATAAGTGTAGGCAAACAAATTCGTAATGAGATGCAAATGAGAAATCATGTAAAATGGTGCACACTAATGAGGCCTTCTCCCACCTTGTGATTCATAGTCAGCGTTTCTCAGTTTCCACCCTGTCTGCATATTTGTTACAAAAAACAAAGTTGTGGCTACTCTATATACTTTGCAATCTGCGTTGATGCTGTTACTTGCTGCTAGACTAGCTATTTCCCAGTTGAGATGCTTGTCTTGCCTGAGCCAAAACAGCTTGTGCTCAGCAGTGATCATTGGCCAAGAAGGCAGAGATATAGGCAGAAAATAACTCACTATAATTTTGACAACAGTCAAGAGATAATAGGTTCAGAGTGAGCAGAATATTATTATCCAGTGTGAATGATGTAATTGCACAATTATTCAATTAACTAATCAAGGAATTTTGTATATAAAAAGATGCATTTGCTGTGGAAAGGTTATTCCTTTGAAGGCTGTGGAAGCCGAGGTACCAGAATAAACTTGAGTGCATCCAGTTCCTGTTTTTCTCGTTGGTGGTTTTCTGCTTATTGAGTAAGTATGGCCCCCATGGGGGCACTGGGGGATGCATGGCCTTCCTATCCCTGTGGATACAAAGGTATGTATAGCCCTCACTGTATTTGCCTCAGGGACCTTCCAGAGACAGAATGGGGTCACATTGGTGTCTCATAGGCTTCTGCTTTGAAGAAACTTTGGCTGTTCCTGGATGAACTCTTGGCATGCGTGAATCAATACAGCTGTTTCTTGGCATCACATCTGGATTCAGCTAGAAGTATGAGTGTCTTTTATGGGGTGATATGTTTCCTTGAGGTACTTAGTGCAATAGATTGCATGCATGTTGCAATTAGGGCTCCATCTGGTCCACAAGAAGAGTGATAACCACAATAGGAAGGGCTACAATTCCATCATTTGTCAGGTAGTTTGTGATGCTCCACAGTGCATCACCAGAGTGTCTACCCAGCATCCTGGAAGTGCCAACGATTCCCATATCTGGCACACTAGATCACTGTACATCCTCTTTCTGCATGGAATGATGCCCAGTGGTCATCTCATTGGAAAGTGAGAAAATGCTCTCTTCTTTTCTATTTAATGAGTTTTTTTAATGGTAAAATGTATTGTTGAATAGTAAACCACTTGTTTTGTTTTGTCTCCCTCTTCTCTCTCTGTTCTTTTTTTTCTTTTTAAGTATACTGCATATCCACTGAATCCATGGTTCAAAGCACCAGTGAGAAATCCAAGTGGAGCTACAGAAGAGAACTACAACACAGTCTTATCCCTGACTTATATTCTCATTGAGATTAACCTCCTGAAGAGTCATTTTAAGTGAATTGATGAGTCTGGGAGTGCTCTCAGTATCAGCCATTTTTATTTCTGAACATGTATTCATATTATTGTTTGTAAAAGGTATTCCTGAGTACTCACTTACTGCTGTTCAGTGATGTCCTAAGACATCATACAAGGAATAATCAGATTTTTAACTGTTTTGTACAATACATTCTAGTGAGGTGGTATATCTGAGTATGCACATACTGAATGCTCTAAAGTAGTGCAATTAGTAAAAAATGTTACCTTTGTATTTAACATCAGTGTGATCGTGGTGTTATCCATACTACCCATCAGTGTGATCATGGTGTTATCCATACTACCCATCAGTGTGATCATGGTGTTATCCATACTACCCATCAGTGTGATCATGGTGTTATCCATACTACCCATCAGAGTGATCATGGTGTTATCCATACTACCCATCAGTGTGATCATGGTGTTATCCATTCTACCCATCAGTGTGATCATGGTGTTATCCATACTACCTATCAGTGTGATCATGGCATTGTGCCTACTGTCTGCCATTACCATGTGGTGCTGCAGATCCTCACATATACCCTGGAGGTGTCACTGTGGACACTATTACCTCTGCATTTATGACATCATCCTGAAAATGTTCATAGGTTCAAAGATATGAAAGATATGTAGTAAGCTAATGACCACAAAGGCCTAGCTATGCAACTCAAATCTCAGTCAGGTTCTGCTACCCTTGATAGGTATGAGCAGAGACTTGTAAGATGAAACATTTGCAAGCAGGGGCCTGGGAGATGAACCATTTACAAGCTGACTGTGTTCATTAGAGACATAGGTGCCAAACTAGGGATGACTTTCCTGTTTCCATTCCAATTGTCCAAGTTTCACTTGAATTGGGATAGGGAGAAACTCTGGTTCACATAGATGGGGAATCTGTTCCAGTGAAGAGTTAGTCTCTGGAATGCATACCTGTCTCTCGAGCAGGTCCTATTTATATCACAGACAAGTTTTAAGTCTTTAGAATAGGTAATTCTGGTGCCGTTTATTTTGTGGATATGCAGGAGGTCCATCAGGCTGGTGTCTGTCAATGACATGTATGCCTGGCATGGATTTCCCCTCAATAGCCTGTTGGAGATGGGATATAGGGATAGAGCTTTGAGATGGCCTGCACAGGGCATGTTACTTACTCCCTGTGTTTTTTTAGAGAGAAATGTACACACCAAAGGGAGCACTGTAGTCAGTGACAGGTCTGATGAATGCTGAATACAGTGGAACAGTGACCTCCTTGGACCGTACCTGTCAACCTGGAAACATTAAAAATCTGGACAAAGGCCCATGAAATGTAGGTGCAACTGGCCAAAAATTGGGATACTGATTAACACAAAATTTGCTTGCATAATCATGTAACCCCACCCATACCAGTGGAATTGTTGGATAGCAACATGAAGATTTAAATCCTTAATAACAAATAATGGCAGACATTTGAATTTCAGACTTCATATCCCACAGAAAATACATAATAATGTAAAACCTGATTTTCTAGCTACTATCTGAGTTTACAGGAGAACATTTTTAAATCTGTCATTCCTGATCCTATTTTTGGGCCTTTGTTCCACCATTATTTTAGCTTTGTCTAAATTTCTTGCTGTGAGAGATTGATAGGCATGTAGCTGGTGTTGTGGATATAAGACAGAGAAAACTAGAAAAATGCCATTATACATTTGACCTGTCCTTCTCCCACCCCAGAAATCAGACTGTGCTTATGTATTCTCTAGAAGATATCTTTGTTACTATTACAATTTACCCAGGAAAAAGTAGATTCATTTTCCAGCACTTGAGCACAATAACAGAACCATACCTCTCAGATATACCTAGTTTTGGATGAAGTTTGTTCTCCTCTCCTCTCCTCTTCTCTTCTCTTCTCTTCTCTTCTCTTCTCTTCTCTTCTCTTCTCTTCTCTTCTCTTCTCTTCTCCCTCCTATAAGTATTAACTTTTAGTATAAAAGACAGTGGCTACTCAGAGGAGTCTATGTTGCTGTTCTCACAGTAACAGGCAAGTGACTCTCTATGTCATACAAGAGACAACCATTACCTTGGAGTACTTGTTCATTTGCTTGTAGCCTAGGGGGATATATAGCGTGCTCTATGGTGAACCTTCTCATAGCCCCATGGATGCAATATTAATCTTAACTCATAACAGATAGTTACTGCTCCAAGCAAAGCTAAGTTGTGTTATCAAAAACTAAATAAGGAGCACTTCACAAGTAAATAAATAAACATAATTCTGACATTGAGGAAGGTTCAGCAAATGACAATGTTTGAAGCTGCTAAGAAAAGCAAATGTAAATTATGTACACACTTAGTGGCAACAACTTTCATAATGCTTAATGTACTATGCACTAACACTAAAATAATCAAGAATTTATGCTTAATAAAATGCACTTGGTCAGCTTGTATAACTGACTTCTATGTCACATACAGAGGGATTTTCTAACCTGCATAATGTACCTCACAGTGCGTGACAACAAAGAGGTGCAGCTTGTGTGCTTTGGGTCACATCACATCAGTACTGCATGCACATAACTGTTGCACCTGATATGGTTGCCAATGTGTTTTACAGATATCTGTATTTTTAGAAAGTGAAAGTGGTCAGACTCTGCCCCCATGTCCACAATGATTTTTGTATGAGCACAGGGAAGGAACCTTAACCCCAACCCCCACTGCATTAGCATGGAACCTACTCTGCTTAAAATACTGGGAAAAAAAAAAAACACTCCTGAATGTGTAAATAATTTCTGATAATAAACATGTTCAAACACCCTGTCACTCAGCACTGAAACTTAAACTCCACCCACTATACCTAAGCCAACTAAGAGAGGGCTGCAGCCAATTAATTACTGATTTGTGAATGTAAATGTCCTGAGGCCAGAAAACAAAGAGCTTTGCAAAATTAAATAGCATAGAGTCAACATTATGCGTGTATCAGATTCAGATAATGAAAGCACCTTGCACTTTATGTAGCTGCATGTTCAGCAAAAGCTTCCTAAAGTGAATGATTACTAGCCTACACTTAAAGCAGGTTTTCATTCTTGGAGATCTCTCTCTCTCTCTCTCTCTCTCTCTCTCTCTCCCTTGCTTTGCTGCTTGTTCGGCCTTCACTTTTTCTGGTGTTCATAATTCCACCTACATTGCACAGATTTGGAGGAATTATGTCATTACCATCATACCTAAGGTAATGAGGGATGGACATAAAATGTCTATTGAAAATGGATGGTTTTGTGAGCTGGCGAATGGGAAAAAAATATGTAGTTAAGCACGTTAGTGCAACATGCTGTGATATTATATTTTATCAGTAGTACCTACCTTTATAAAAGCAAGATTGATTGACAAAAACAAACATTACCTGTTTCGGGCTGCAGCATCTAATTCCATAACCTAAAAATAAAAGTGAGTGAGGAGAAGCTAGCTCATTGTGGAGGGTCTGCAGTTTCCTGCTTCCACGTTAGCCTTGACATTACCTATAGAACTTCGAAGCATTGAACTTGGGAATCACCACCCGAGTTCAACAGGCAGGCAGACATTGCCTCATGAAGCTGAAGTCATCATACATGCTCCTTGCTGGTGACACGTGATGACGTCTGCCATAATTTAAAATCGTAAATAAAAAATACAAAAAATCAGGAATTGAAGGGGCCACTCAGAAATTCATGGCAACTCATTATTTTGTCCTAAAAACTGATAAATACTGAGAAATTCAGTACTGTTGAGAGGTATGCCTTGGACCTAAATGCCGTAACTTTATTTATAAGTTGCACAACATAGAATGATTTCCTCACTAGTGTAGACACATGATAGCCAAAGGCTAGATTACTGTCTATATGCGTCCCCAAGTCTATGACTAGTGGATTGACTCTTATGGGTACGTTGTCAATATGATAGCTAGCAGGGGTAGATGAAGGATACTATTATGCATTTCTTGGCATTTAGTTTTAGTCTATGGCTGTGACACAAGTTATTTGTCTGGTCATCCCTTCCTGGGGAGCATTAGTGTGAATGGGGGTTTCTATGACTAGTTATAATTTGCAATTATCTGCAAATTTGGTCAACCAGAGGCTCTTGACATTGGCTTAGATTTCAGAGAAGTAAAAGGAGAGGTCCCAGGACCAAAACCTGAAAAATTACACTTGTGACTGGCCTCTTTTTAGAGGTGGACTTCCCAATTCGACCTTCCTAGGTCCTGTCTGTTATTCAACTGGCTAACCACCAGGTGACATAACGGTTTATACCTAACCTCTAAAATTTATCAACAGTGCAGAGTGAGTTATGGTGTCAAATACCTTGGCCAGGTCAAGGTAGGTAGTGTAAACTGTATTCCCATATATGTTGCTTTGGTGACCTTCTCAAAGAAGTTCACTGGTTGAGTAGGCATGACCTGCCTTTGACGAAACCCGGTTGGGTTGGATCTAGAGTTTGGAGGCTTTGTATGTCATTATCGATCATTTCCATAATAATTCTTACCATGGCCTTGTATATGAGACTAGTGAGACTTATGGGTCTGCATTTTCTAGGATCTGTAGATGGCCCACCTTTGTGCAGAGGGATAACTGTTCTCCATACGTGAGGCATGAAGCCTGTTTGGAGGTTATGGTTAAATAGCAATTTCAGACAGACAGATCGGTCATGTTTCATGCTATTTTAGAGTGTATCCTGGGATTTTGTCTGGGTCCTGTAATGCAATGTTCTTGGCCTTAGAGAGAGTATCGAGGACCTGTTCCCTAGTGATAGTAAAGTGAGTTATATCTGATGGTATTTCCTAGGGGAAGGTTGAAAGAGAGAGAAGGGAAAAGTTGAAGCAGAATTTGTCAGCCATTAGGTTTGCTATATCTTCTGGCTCAGTGTGGTGGCTCCAGTTACAATGAGCTCTGCACACAATTGTGTATTGCCTTTGAGGTTGCAGACACAGCTAAAGAATGCCTTGTGGTTGCCATTGGCCTGAGAAGCCAAAATTCCCTCTTATTTGTTTTTGGTAGACTTTATTTATCCTCTGAGTTGTTTCTTTAGTTTGATGGGAGTGTCTTTATACTACTGGGTGCTATGCCTCCTAAGTTTTGCCATGACTTTCTTCCTTCTGTTATACAACCCATTGATATTATGATTCTACCTGGGTGGCTTGTTTTTTGAGTTAGTTCTGTACTTCTTCCTAGTGGATACAGCTGCCTCTCTGCAGCTATTAACATGGCTATATAGGGTTTCTGTGTGTTCTCAGGGTGTATGTGGGCTTGAAATTTTTTAGGTTGTTTTTTAATAGTAGTAAGTTAGTCTTAAAGTAGTTTCTGACCATTTTAGGGTTAGTTAGAGTTACAGATGTTAGTTTTATTTTAAAAGAGACCATTCTCTGGTCTGACATTGCATTAGGGAGTGTGCAGGACTCTCCCATATTAGTGAGGACTAGATACAGTGTGTTTGCACCCCTGGTCGGCATACTGACAATCTGTTGTATGGATTCTGTGTTTACAAAATCCAGGAATCTTTGTGCCTGCACATTTGATGTAGTAATGATTCCTAGTTAATAGTGGGGTAATTAAAGTTGCCAATGAATATGGTATTGGGTAAGACTGTGAGTGCTTCCAATAAGCTTAAGTACACATTATAAGTTTTCTGGGTCATAGAACGGTACCTATAGCTTGCAAGAAGTGGTATGGTAATTTGCCTGTGGTGATTTGAATGTAGAGAAGCTCAGGTGCGTTGTCCTATTTCACAAGCCTTGAGGTATATTTATTTTTGATGTAAATCAAGACACCTCCACCTTAAGAACTTGCCTGTGTAGTAGCTTTGTACTGCCAGTGTTTGCTTAACAGGGCTTTAAACTATGTGCAGGGGTGGCCCGTTCTATTGCACTGCTGGACTGCAGCCCCCCCAGCTGTAAAGAAAAGTAAAGAAATAAAAAGTAAAGAAATAAAACAATTTAAAATTCGCAGATAAAAAAAAAAAACAGATTTCCGTGCATGCGCACTAGTCCGGACTGCTGCTGAGACAGTATGGAGCATGCGCAAACTGTCTCAGCAGCAGTCTGGACTGGGAAACATGTAACAGCAGAGATCCCAGAAGTCTATGCAGTTAAAACTGCATAGACTGTCGCTGGAAACAGATCGGACCAGACTGCAACATCAGCAGGCAGGGCTGGAGTCTCAGATCTCGCAGTGGATGTGCTCCAGGAGTCTCATCAGGGGATCTCGCATGGTGGATGTAATGCACAGGCAGCAGAGCTATGGAGTCTGAGGAGATGGTGTCGCTCCAGGTGGGTGTGTGTGAGGGATGGTGTCACTCCAGGTAGGTGTGTGTGAGGGATGGTGTCGCTCCAGGTAGGTGTGTGTGTGATGGATGGTGTCACTCCAGGTAGGTGTGTGTGAGGATGTGTGTAGGTAGGGGGTGTGTGTGTGTGTGTGTGTGTATGCCCCAGTTGCTATATACTGGTGGCTAGAACAAACACATGGTGGTGTGGAATACTCAGGCTTGAACCCTGTACCTTGTATGTAGGTGTTAAGGACCTGAATTCCCTACCCACCACCATTTTTAAAAAAATTGCAGATTTTTGCCTCATATTTGATCTGATCTGTTCCTCATAATATCTGTGGCTTCTAAATGTTGTAATGCTTGATATTTGATGGTGCAGTGGTAGAATTGTTGCCTCACAACTGCAGGTTCTCAGGTTTGATTCTTGGCTGGGGTGCCTTCTGTGTGGGGTCTGTATCTTCTCCCTGTGTTTGTGTGGGTTTGCTTTTGTGTCCTCCCATGTTACAAAGACATGTCTGCATTATTTCTTCCTGGGCCTCTGCTGAAAATTGTTTTTTTGTTCCAAGTCAGACTGTCCTGATTAACAAATGTTAAATAAACTTGACAGACATTTGAATTTCAGACTTCAGGTTTCTGGATGTTTAACTCCTTACAGATTTGATGGTGCAGTGGAAGCATTGTTGCCTCACATCTATAGGTTTTATGGTTTGATTCTTGGCTGGGGTGCCTTCTGTGTGTAGTCTGCATCTCATCCCTGTGTTTGTGTGTATTTGCTCTGGTGCCCTGCCATTTTACAAAGACATGTGTCTTCAGTATTTCTCCCTGGGCCTCTGCTGAAAATTGTTTTTGTTCTGTCAGAAGTAAAATTGACAGGCATTTGAATTTCAGACTTCATATTCTTCAGAAAAAATATAGTAACACAACCTTTTATTCTAACACAACCTTTTATTCTAGCAATTTTCTAAGTTTATAAGATGAATATTTGAAATTTGTCCTTATTTTTGGGATTGTATTACCCCATTATTGGCTTTGTCCAGGTTTTTTTGTGCTAAGGTTGACAGCTATGGCAAGAACTGAATTCACTGAATATGTTTGAGGGCTGTATTCCCTCATTACTGGGTTTGTCCAGGTGTTTTGTGCTAAGAGGTTGACAGCTAAGGTGAGAACTAAATTAATTAAATGATAGCCATTTAAATTTCAGTCTTCTGCTCTTTCACAAAGCAGCTGATATGGCGTAGTGGTATGTTGCTTGACTGTTTTGCACAGGGACATTGGTAGTAAAATGTATGGTGGTAACAGCATTTTTCTTTCACAAAGCAGCTGATTTGGCATAGTGGTATGTTGCTCTGAATCTTTTGCACAGGGACCTTGGCAGTAAAATTTATGGTGGCAACACAGCATTTTATTCTAGCAACTTTCCAAGATTATACAAGCAATGTTTAATGTGTCCCTGGTTTTTGGACTTTTGACCCCCCCCCAATAAATTTGGCTTTTTCCAGATTTTTTGTGCTGCGAAGTTGAGATGCAGTTGAGCATTGACTAGATTTTACAAGGAGCTGAGAGCTGCAGGGGAAGAGAAGTTTAGTGCTGCTTATGCTAAGCTAGCTTGCATTGTTAATAGCACAACAGGTTGTGTACTTGCTTTTGATGCAGAAGGTTGTTGGTTCTACTCCCACAAAAGGTGAATGCTGCCGTACTGAAAAAGTTAAGATGCTATGAGTCTGTTATCAATTTGCCATCCATTTCCTATTGCAATATTACTAGCTTATCATTTTTAATGTAATATAGGCAATTTATTCCTCAGGGACATCAGACACTTTATTTTTCGATGAAACAATGAAATATAAAGGTGTTTGCTAGCAGCAACCTCTTCATTAGTTACAGATTTATTTAATGTGGAATTATTTAGATGACTTTTTTACTTCTTCAGAGATTGTGCATATTTACTGATAATGGTGGACTGTAGAATTGTGCATATTTACTGATAATGGTGCACTGTAGAATTGTGCATATTTACTGATAATGGTGGACTGTAGAAGTTTGAGTAGACTTTTATGATGGAAATGTTCTGAACTGGGCAGTTTTGTCATTATGGGTGCATGCATTTTGTTTCATTGTTTACTGGAAAGATGTTCTGAATTGGGCAGTTTTGTCATTATTGGTGCATGCGTTTTGTTTCATAGTTTACTGGAAAAATGTTCAAAACAATAGGAAGGTGTATCAAAGAGCACATGTATGTTTCATTTGCAAGGGGCCTATGATTTGAAAACAGCCCAGAATTAATCTTTATCTGCCACTGGTAAAATGTATTTTCTTTGAATGTGGGTTTCAATGCTGTTTCAATGCATGTGAGTTTCAAGGGCAGAGAAGTTTAATGCTAAGTTTGTTTAGCAGATGTCTTAGTGTTTGTGCTGTAAAATGCAAAATAAAACTTTCAAATGAAGTCCAAATCATCATAGAAGTAAATCAGTATGCACATTAGTGTTTATGGTAAATGGAGTGACATAGCCAAGTAATGGATCATTGGAATGGCTGCAGGGGGAGGCTCCATTCGACCATGATTTTTTGAGGGGGAAGGGCAGCAAACTTAGACAGCCCCAGCTGAACTATACCTCCCAACTGTCCAGATTTTCAAAGAATGAATAGATTTTTGCTTCTTATTTTTGGTTTGTTCCTCATAAAATTTGTGGTTTTCTGGCAAATCATTTAGGAATTAAGTCACTAAATAATGACACACTGAGTTTCAGACTACATAACCTTCAGAAAAATGCATGCTAAAGTAAGACCTGTTGTTCTATCAACTGTCTCAGTTTATACAAGAGCAATTTTTAGTACTGTTTATATGTTCCCCCAATATATTTGGCCTTGTCCAGATTTATTCCATTAACAGGTTCAGAGGTACATGCAAATAAATTGCTTTACAGAATTAGGCATAACCAAACCTCTCAACTGTCCCTGATTTTGGCTCAAAATGTTGCTCTTCCCCCAAATAATCCCTCTGCAAAATAGCAATTTTGGAATAAAACGTGGAGGGTTTACAATTAAGAAATAACTGTAATAATCAGAATTATAGATTACTTTTATTTCAGAAATGCAGGTAGATTCTTTTATTTTGTCAGCTGCTCAAGTTAGCAGTACTAATTTTAAAGTGTCCCTTCTTTGACAGGTTTCCAGCTATATTGTGTGGCTATTTTATATTTTTACATCACATTTTTGGTCCATTTTTCATAAAATTGTGGGGGTTTTTTTGGTAAATTAGTGACAAATCATTAAAGATTGAAGTTAGAAAATAATGACAGACATTTGAGTTTCAGATTTCATACCATTCAGAAAATTCATACTAATGCAAGACCTATTCTATTATCTTGTTTATAAGAGCAATATTTAAAAATCGTCCTTATTTTTGGGCCTTTGTCCCACTTCTTTGTATGGCTTTGTCCAGATTTCCTGCTCTGAGGTTGAGAGGTATGACAAATGTGTCAGGGCCATCACAGTCAGCCAGAGACATTTCAAATTGTGACATACTTGTTGCACCCCACTCCCCCATGTAGTGACTCTGGATGTGTCGAAGCAAGGCAAGGAGTAGTTATGCAGTGTAAATGTGCAGAATATCCCCCCCATCCAAGGTAGACACAAGTACTAGAGTGGCTTTTCATCTGTCCTTGATTTTTGCAGAATGGTCTGGTTTCTGCCATATTTTTTGTACTGTTGATTTATGCTTATTACTCAAAGTGCCTGTTGCTCTGTGTTTAAGTAGCAATATTTTAATGACCATCAGGTAAGCTTGGCTGAGATCGTAAGATGCAAGTAAGCTTTAATAAGCATACTGTTAAAGAACTACCAACATTGAAAGCCTTTCTGTTGTTGCCACATAGAAAATATTTAACTAGATAATGTATAAGCCTTGGGTATTGAAATGCATATGACAGTATTTGTAATAAAGGACAGGATTACATTATTTTAAGAAGGTCATTACACTTGGAGACTTCCAGTCATCTCTACAGGCTTTACCCGTAAACTAAACAGAATGCCAATCGTATGGTCCATAACCTGTACAGTAATCCTTTTAAGCAATGTATCTTGAGCTTATTTCTTGTTTGCTTTTCATTTTTTACTTTGATCATGTTTTCCCCATGAAACAAGTAGTTGTCAGGCAGCAGGTCTTTTTTTTGGATAAGAAACATTTTTACAAGTGGGGGCATCAGAGATTTCTACTTTCAGCATGTTACTTGGTACTTTAATAAAGCTGAATATAAATTATAATTAGAACTGCAGTGCAAGAAGTGGTTTGAGTTGAGTGGTGCTTGTTTTTCTTATACTTGATTTTGACTGGCATTCCATTAATGTATTTAAAAAGTAATTTATTTTTTCATGCCTCACAACATTTTTGTTTCCATCTAGATATTAAGTAAGCTGTCATGCAGCCAATGCATTGAAATATTTTTATTCTTCTACACTTCATTTTGTCTTGATTGGACTCTCATAATGACGGTTTGGCACCCAGGGCAGTGTATTTAGTTAGTTGTTGTGGTTTTGAGCATAGCTCCTCCCCTTTCTAGTTGGTCACACCCCTTCCCATTGACCCCACCCATTCAGCTGTCTCCTGCAGCCCCCCTTTGATTTGAAGTCACCAGCCGCCACTGACTATGTGTCAGTAACTGCACAGACTTCAGCATTTTCTAGGGTGAGAAGGGTTTGTCCTGGCTTTTGAGATACTGGTGTAGAGGTGCGAGAGTTTTCTTCCTCTACAGTAGTGTAATGTCTTGACTTTGTTATTCACTGTCACTACTTGCAGAGTTACTAATATGTTGTGGGGTATGAGATCCTGCCAATAAACTTAGGGACTGCACTTTCCAAAAGCTGCCTCATAAACAAAACTATGTTATAATCATCATAATTTTCAACAGCCATTCTTCTACAGATATCCTCCAGATTTATTGGTGTAGTGGAACTGATTGCTTCCTCTGCTGACCCTGTAAAATGAATTCAATACATTGCTAATAAAGAAGTAACATACACTAGTGTATGCTGAGTAAGGTGGTTGTGGGACACTTACAATGCACACTACCTTCATTGTTATTCTGTGCAGATGTTGAAGGCTCACCAGTTAATAGTAATTATCATGTGTTTAACGTAATAATGCCACATCAGAACTGCATTAAATTCTCTGTATAAATATATTACTGTTTTTAAATCAACAGTCCTGAGCAGACATGTGTTGTTGCTGCACACTTCCATAATAGTCAGTGTCCACACCACCTCTGGTTATTCCAGTCTCAACATCTTATATGTCACAGTCATCTCCATGAATCGACAGAAAGTATTCCTGATCTGGTGTTAAAGAGATAAGTGATGGAGCCCCCCAATTCAGGTATGGGCAATTGCATTCTGCCTCATGTTGGTTCTATCACATCCTACCATATAATTTGACTTCTTTCACTGTGTAAATGTGCTGTTACTTCCACTGACCATGTTAATGGTCATACCAAATTTATTCCTGACCTTTGCCCTCTCAGCTTTTTTGGGACCCCTTTCCCAAAAAGACGTTTGCCATATGTACTAAGGACTGCCATAAGGATACAGTTCTCCTCATGGCTGAAGTTGTCCTTTCTCTGACTTGAACCTTGTTTTTCTATCAATACTGCAGTTAAAAAAATATGCCAAAGTCATGGACGAATCTTTTGATGTAATCATCAGTCAAACAACACAACAATGAAAGCAAGCTTACAACCACCCCCTAAAAAAGTTACGTGACACAAATCCATAATTATATTCACATGCAGAGTTCCAGTCCAGATACACCATGATGAAGACATTCTAAATAGAAAGACAAGCAGTTTGTTAACATATCCAGTCTTCCCTCTACCATTTTCTTATATTCATAACACTATAATTTTTCATCAGCAGTGACACTCAGAAATCTCCTGATAGTTACATGTATGTTGAGCCAACAAAACTTCCTTCACAATTAAATCTCTGCATTTCTGCCATGTCCACAATCACTAAATGGCACCACAGTAAATTATTTTCTCAGATATCACTAATCATTTCCACTGCTGCTGAAATTAATTTCCATCTACAAATGCTGTTTTACAGTATTCATTTAAGCCATTGCAATATTCCCATCATATCATAAACATTTAAGTAAACTAAAAGTTTGTATGCTATTTTGAACTGCTTCACATAATTTTGCAATATTTCTATTATTTTTGCTTACTTTAGAAAGTCGGCAACTTCCTAAGCTATTTGCTGCTTAAGTCAAGTAAGTACAGTGGTGCTAACCTTATTTGCATAAGTTCAGGGTCATTTACATGTTATGTATGCAAATCAGTCCCTTTTACACTTATATCTATGAATTGCAGTAATACCTGAATGTCTAAGGCAACATATCTGTGTAACTAGGCCTTGCAAGTCATGAATGTGCCCTCAAGTTCATGTGAGCACACTGGGGACAGTGGTGGAGTCTGCAGCAGTTCCCAGCAATCCCCAGAATGCTACAGGAATGCTTGGATAACCTCAATTATTCTCTACCCTGACAATGTTTAGAAAAAACAAAACAGTCATATGCATGTAAGTTTGCCAACAATGAAGCATATTCCCTGCCCATCTAACATCATTTGACACACCCTTTCTCCTCAAAGCACTCAACACTTACTAAATATTGGTACTAACACACACAGGAATATTTATTTCTGCAAATAGCATCCAGCCCCCCCACAAAAAAATAATACTGCTGATATGCTGCATAAAGTATGTATACATGACATTCAGGTGTAATACTTCGGAAAGGTAGGAAAAGCAATGCACAAATCCCCATTTCCATTTTGTTAAGAATCCTATCAAGGTGTCCAATTAAGGATACCCCATATAAAACATTTTAAACCTCTTTATTTTTTTTTTGAAATATTAATAATAGAAGCTGCTGAGTCTGTCCCTTGCCTTAAGTCTTTCAAGACTGATTACACATAGCAGTGTTTCTTACCAAGAATCTGAGTATACATGAAGTCATACAAAGCCTAAGCCTTTCATGCAGTCCTTTGCATATACATAAGGCTTAACTTCATGTACTTAACAGTTTTGCTGTAAATGGACATGATTATTAAAACATCTTCAAAACACTTAAATTACAAAAACACAAGATGTTATGTAATTGCACTTGATGGTGCACATGGTGGACAATGTTAATTTAGCTGTAGTGCTTATTTGACTTGATTGCTTGCCTGACTATTGCTGATCCCTGTCTGCATTTGATTTTGACTTGATGCTTTTCATTTAAGGTTTGGTTACTTTTATTGTTTAATCTTTTTATTATATTGCATTTGTTTTAATTTTTTTGTTCTGGTGGAGTTTTATGAGGTCTTGGCTAGGGTCAATTAGAAAAGTTAGAAAATAATTCCTTTGCAGACATTGAATAACATCCAGCTAATTAGTGGGAGGAGCTGAGTGACAGCATTCCTCTTTAACTAGAAAATTTTAGAGGCATTTTTATTTAGCTGTAGTGCTTATTTGACTTAATTGCTTGCCTGACTATTGCTGATCTCTCTCTGCATTTGATTAAATATGGTGGCTTTTGAGTTGCACTGCCTCCACTATTAAACTGATTTGGGACACTCCTCCCAGTCCCATCCATCAGCTCATTCTACTCTGTATGGAGGATCATTTGGGAAGGCCCACCCCTGTATTCTATTAAACTTGAATTATCTTCTATTTCCTCCCTTCCCTCATACTAAATAATTAACTAAATAAATAAATAACCAAATAAATAAATAAATAAACTGTACCTTAGTCAACTGAATTTACTGTAGCTGTGCTTCTTCCTACTTTATTTTGCTGCTTGTTTTTAAAAATGTTCAGTTGCATTGATTCTGCTGCACTTATTACGGCTTGTTAGTTGTTGTTGTATCTTTCGGCTTTTCCCGGTGAGGGGTCGCCACAGCGGAACTCCGGTCCGCTAATGATTGGCAGTAGATTTTTACGTACTGAGTTGCCAGATCTGACGCACAACCTTCAACGAAGGTACGCCCATTCATGCATGTCTCCACACAGAAGACGCTTTAGCTGAGAATCGAACAGGACAACGTCTTACTGGGAGGTGACAACGCTACCGCAGCACCACCGCCGCAGTCACACTTATTACGGCTTGTTAGTAGCCTGATTAAATTGTAACTGTTATGCTAAGCTTCTTAGTTTTGATTTAAGCACTTGGGCTTCAAACACAACATCGAATATCACAACAGTGACACATAAATGCCGAACTGCTAAAATAGCATAAGAAGTAAACATCGAAATTCAGAATGCCAAACATATTTCCTTGGCCAGCAGGATGATCGTGGGGAAGAGTAAATATATCCTTTTCCCACTGTAATGCGATCTCGGAGTTGGTATATTTAAGTAGGGGGGATGTAGGGGGGTGCAGCCCCCACATGGGCATGTTTAATGAAGTTTGTTTATGTAGGTTTTCCTTACCTGTATGGCACTGTTGATTTTGGAAATGCGTTCAGCGTTCCAAATTTCAATGTTTACGTCTTTCGCTATATTAGCAGTTTGGCGTGTATGTGTCACTGTTGCGGTATTCACTGTTATGAACATTTGGTCTTTTAATATAGACCCTACAAAGGTTCATAGGTTCATAGGTTCATAGGTGTGTACTAAGCTAATGGCCCTGGAGCCTTTACAAGCCTAGCCCATATGATTACCCTGGCATTGTGCCACCCAACCTTAGTTCCTAGTGCCTCTGTCGAGTAGAGCCACTGGAGTGATCCCCAGGGTGAATTTTCTATTTCCCATCCACTCATCAAGATTTCTCTTGAAGAGGGCCAGTGAAGTGCTCTGCTTGACATGTATGGGAAGTCTGTTCCATAGCATGGGCAGTCTCTGGGTTATAAACCTGTCCCTCCAGCATGTTCTGTTGATTGTGGTAATGAGGTTGAGGTCTCTGGCATGTGTGGTTTGGAGGGATTGGGATTTCTTTAGATGTAGCATTTCTAACAGAGCTGGGTCAGGCATGGCTTTGTGAGTCAAGCAGAGATAGCCTCTAAATCGGTGATATGAGACAGAGAATAGTTGGAGTTTTTTGAGTCTGTCCATACAGGACAAGTGTTTAAGGCCTAGGATCCTCTTTGTGAGGTACTTTTTTAGCCTCTCCAGTTGTTTCATGTGTCTAGTGAGATACATGCCAAATGGGGCATTGTACTCAATGATTGGCCTAATGAGGGCAGAGTAGAGGGAGACAATGACCTCTTTCATCCTGGATGCAAAACTCTTAGTAATGAGATGTGCCACATAGATAAAGTTTCTGACCACAGTGGCAATGTAGTGATCAAAAGAGAGATTGCTGTCAAGTTGTGCTCCCAGATCTCTTATAACACCTTCTGTGTTCAGTGGACTACCATCGATGTGGTAATTCATGAGAACTGGGTTTTTCCCAAGGGGACATTGACACATTTTTTGGCATTGAGCTTAAGGCCATGGTTCTGACACAAGTCATTGATCTCAGTGAGGTCTTTCTGTAGGATGTAAATATCACTTGGGGAGTTAATAATAGCTCCCAACCTGCAATCGTCTGCAAACGTTATTAGCCAGAGTCCCTTCATGTTGGCCTGGACTTCAGAGAAGTAGATACCAAACAGGAGAGGACCCAGGACTGAAACCTGTGGGACTCCACTCATGACTGGTTGGCAGTTTGACTTGGAGTCAGCTACTTTCACACTGTGGGTTCTATCTGTGAGCCAGTTTGCAACCCACCTAGTGATATAGGGGTTGATGCCCAGCTGAGTGTGTTTTTCTATGATTCCTGAGTATGGAATGGTATCAAAGGCTTTGGCCAGATCAAGGTAGGCTGTATGAACCACCTTGTCTTCATCCACAGCTCTGGTGACTGACTCAAAGAAGTCGACCAAGTTGAGCAGGCATGAGCTACACTTCACAAAACCAAACTGTGCAGGATCCAGAGTTTGGAGATTCCCTATAGTCATGTTTATTAGGTCCATGATGATATGTTCCATAGCCTTGCATATCAGACTTGTCAGGCTAATAGGGTAATAGTTCCCAGAGTCTGTAGTCACTCCTCCTTTGTGGGCATACGAAAGGTTTGCAGTCTACACTCGTATGGCAGGAGGGGTAGCTTATATCCTTCTAAATTGGGAATTGCTGGTTGAAGGCTTATTGTGTCTGTAATTCTAAATGTGTCAGTTCTGGTTTAAGTACTTGGGTTTTAAGCCATTTATTTTACATTAAGAAGGTTTGTGGTCTACAGTCTTGTGGGAGAAGAGGGTAGCCTTCACCCTTCTGAGGTGGGAATTGCTGGTTGAAGGCTTATTGTACCTGTTATTCTAAGTGTCTTTGTTCTGGCTTAAGCTCAAGTAACTGGAGCAGCTCTGTGTTTGGCGTCCTTTGACTGAGGTCCAAAGGGTTTCTGCTTTAGTCCAAGCTATCCAATGTGAAGAATAAGAAATTAAAATTATTTTGAGTTTGGTCTTTACTTTTCCCTCTGCATTTTACTGTTTTACTGCATTAATTTGTGACTTTTTAACTGTTTTTACTGTTTGTGCCTGCTTATTACCTACACTTGTTTTCCACTAAATATTGCTTAGTTAGCACAGACTACATCCAGACTTGCAGAATCTAGCCTGTTTTTCATTCAATTGAACTCAAATCCAGCCATCCTACATTAACAAGGGTTCCCCTGCACCCTTGTGGCAGAAGAGTATGGGTATAGCCTTGTCTGACCTGGGGAATTGCTGAAGGAACGATCATTGTGTGATTTCCTATTGACAGACTAGTTTGAAACTGTTTAATTTCACCTGTATATAAGCCTTGTATTTGCACATTTTTTGGCTGAGTTAACTGGAGCTCCTCTGAGTTTGGTATCCTTTGCCAGAGGTCCAGAGTGTTTCTGTTTGAATCCAAGCCATCCAAAGTGAAGAACAAGAAATTACGCTTATTTTTGTGTTTGATCTGCAGTTTTTCATCTGTATTTCACTGTTTTATTGCATTAATTTGTGCCTTTTTTACTGTTTTTACTCTTTATGCCTGCACTTGTTTTGCACTGAAATATTACTTCGTTAGCGTAGACTACATCCAGACTTGCTTAATCTGGCTTGTTTTTCATACACTTGAATGCAAACACAGCCATCATAGATTAAGAAGGGCTGTTCTGCACCCTTTTGGTAGAAGAGTGTGGATATAGCCTTGTCTGAGATGGGGATTTCTGGAGGAAGGATCACTGTGTGATTTCCTGTTGGCAGACTAGTTTATAACTGTTTAATTTCACCTGTATATAGGCCTTGTGTTTGTGCATATCTGCACACCATACAAGGGGGTTAGTGGTGCCTTGTATAGACTCAAACTCCTAGTAACTATTTTTTCCCTAGACACTAGTCAGTGAAACCCTCTCAGATTCCCTGCTGCTCTGTGGGCAGTGAAGCTGTAAAGTTCTGCACTGCAGGCAACTCGGCTGAGTACTGAGCAGTGTCACCCCACTTTTCATCACTTGCTCCTAAAGCAAACAAGTACAGTATGTAAGAGATGTAACTATACCATGAAACTAGAATCTTTCATCTCACATAACAAGAAACAAGACATCAAACAGGTGTTCAGCACACACACCTCTCCACTCACACAAGATATGGTGAAGACACATAAATTCACATATGCGGAGGTACTCACTAAGAGCATACCAAAAGACCAGAGGCATCCCAAGTACAAACAACCTACACATACTGGTACACAAACAGAACCCACCACTACACATAGCAATACACATATCAGTGTCTCAACAATTAAGCCCCTAAGTCAAAACACCTCAAACACCTAATGTCCTAGTCATAGGTGACTCAATAGTGAGGCACACAAATATCCTCATCAAGTTAGACAAAGAGAAGGTCACATTTAGCTGCTGTCAGATGTCAGGATCCATCAAATCATGCATGCACACAAGACACTTAGCAACAATTACCGTTATGACTCCATCATAGTACATGTTCGAGTGAATGACTTGAGATGTATCTCTCTGGACTATATGAAGAGAGACATGACTGAACTCCCAGATTATGTGTCCCAGTAAAGTATGTTCCTAGCCCTAAGCAGCATTTTACCTTCATCTAAGATGATGCCACAATACAGACAAGAAATTACTGGATTTCAATAATTGACTCAGCTTCTGGTGTCACTCCACAGGGATCCAGTATCTGACAGCCTGGGAAGACATGGTCGACAGGCCACACTGCTTTGCCAGAGATGGCCTTCCCCTGTCTTCTTAAGGCTTTCAGATACTGGCAAAGATGCTTGCCTCCTGCATAGTGGCTTTTCTAGGCAATGTCAAAACAACAAAACTTCCGATGTAAAGAAATATACTAGAGACAAACTGAAGTTCATTCTGCTTAATGTCAGGAGCCTAAACAGTAAACTGCACTCCCCTGGAAACTGTCCTCACCTTGAAAGATGCTTATGTATGTGCAGTCGCAGAGACTTGGTTCAAGGCCACAGAGAGCATCCTAGCTGTACAAGGGTACAATGCGTTTCACATGTACAGACCTCAAAACGAGTGTGAAAGAACCAAAGCTAGAGGTGTACCCATTTTCAATACATCCAAATGCACCTGGACACTGGCAAAACAGTATGACTGCTTGAGCTACTCTAGGCCCAAATAATTATAGGTAACATACCCTACCACATCATCACTAGCTACAGGTCTCCCACCACGAAACTGAAGAAGAACACTGCTTACCTGCACTTGCTAAAGTGTCTCATTATACAGCCAAGTACCTTGGTCATGGGAGAGTTCAACTATCCTACATTGATTGTGCAACTTACATGAGCAAGAACATGATCACTCTGAGGTTCCTGGATTTTGTTAATTCAAATGCCCTGGAACAGCTGGTCTGCACAAGGGGCTCAAATGTTCTAGACCTAGTGCTCACCAACATGGGCGTCACTGCACTAGCCCCTGTGTGTCACCCTCCCTGGTAAGGTCAGACCATAAATTGGTCCTATTTGAAGTAAAGATCACACTTGACACCCCTGCAGGAGCAAAAAAACTGAAAAAATTCTCCCAAGCAATTCATAGCCTAGTAAGCAATGATATAAAAAAATTTCAAATTCCCTACTAACATAGCCAGCAATGAGTCCTATGGATAACAATACATAAATATCCTTTATAGCCACGTAAACAAATGTATTGACTCAGCTGTACCTGACAGGACTAAAACCAGGTCCTCCTGAAAAAACAAGCCACCCTGGTAGACTGTAATTATGACTATGTTATATAACAAAAGAAAGAAACTGATATCTAGGAACAAGAGGGGACTTACTCAACAGAGGAAGAATACCCTCCATAGCTTGAACAAGCAAATCATATATCTTGTAAATTTCTGTAAGGCTAGTTATGAGACTAAATTAGCATCTCTAGCTAAAGGCATCCATAAGGCATATTTAGCTATGTCTGAAACCTAAAAGGGAATGTCCATCTGTATGCTGAACCTATATTGGACTGTATCACTCACACTGAACCTGATAAAATTTCCAACCTGTTAGCTGACAGATTTGGCGCTAATTTACCCTCCCTGTCACCACCAGCCATGCCCCAAATCATTCTTGACAACAGTCCTTTTCTGAGTATTTCCTAAGAACAGGTCATACAAGCTCTCTCCATGGCCAAAAACATGGCCTCTGGAGGACCAGATAACATCCCTGGCTGCTTACTAAACAATCTGAAAACAAGACCTAGTGGCACCACTTGGCACACTCTTCAAACATAGCCTGAGCACTATCTTTATTCTGGTAGACTGGAGAACAACAACAGTAAACCCCTTACACAAAGGGAGGTCCATCAACCGACCCAGGAAACTATTGACCCATAAGCCTAACTAGCTGTATCTGCAAAGCCATGGAAAGAATCACCATGGACATTATCAAGAAGCACACTGGTGACCTTCAAACTCTTGATCCAACCCAGTTTGGTTTCATCAAGGGTAGATCTTGCTTATTAAATCTGGTGGACATTTTTGAGAATGTCACCAAAGCCCTGGATGAGGGCAAAACAGTACATACTACGTATAATGATTTAGCCAATGCTTTTGACACAATCCACCACTCAGGGATTATTGAGAAGCTCTTCCAGCTGGAGATTAACCCATATGTCACTAGGTGGATAGCCAATTGGATCACCAACAGAATGCACAGTGTCAAAATTGGGGAGTCCACCTCCACCAGTAGACCACTTACCAGTGGGGTACTACAGAGATCTGTGCTGGACCCTCTACTGTTTTGAATCTATTTCTCTGACATCAAAGTGAATGTAGATGACCTGTGGCTCACCAAGTCTGTAGATGACTACAAACTGGGTGCAGTCATTGAGTCCCCAAAAATGTAAACATATTACAGAAGGGGATGATACAAACAAATAATAGGTGCCAAAGTCATGGAATAAATCTAAATGCAAAAAAAAAAAATGCCTCATTATTTCCTTTTGCAAAAAGTAGCCCCTGCTAATTATGATATAGGTAGCACCCCTCTAAGCTCAAACCCAGTGGTGCAAGACTTAGGAACACAGGTTGATAGCAATTTAAACTTCGATCACCATGTGCCATAGTGGTACGAAAAGCGTTTTACATTGCGCATCTCATAAACAAGGGCATTTTATCCAAGACTAAGGAGGTTATAAGTCCACTATACTCGACCCTTATTGGATCACTAATTGAATACAATTTCCCTTTCTGTATGTATCTCACCAGACACCTACAGCAACTGGAGAGACCACAGAGGTTTATAACCAAGAGAATCCAGGGGATTCAAAATGTTAATCAGATGAAGAGACTGAAATCCCATCTCTGTACTCTGCATCATATAGCATGCTGAGAGGTGACTTGTGCCTGGCCTACAGAGCAGTCCCTGACTCTGCCCTAATGGAAATGATGCACAGCTGCAAATCAAGTGGGACAAGGGTCACTCGCTCCAGGGATCTCAACCTAGCCTGTGATATTAACAAAACATGTTGGAGAGACAGATATATCTCTCAGAGACACCACCTCCTCTGGATAGAGCAGTGGTGCAGTGGTTTGCATTGTCACCTCACAGCAAGAGGTTCTCCAGTTTGATTCTCAGCTGGGGTGCCTTCTGTGTTGAGTCGGCATGTCCTCCCTGCATTTGCATGGTTTTCCACTGGGTGCGCTGGTTTCCTCCCATGTTACAAAGGCATGCATCTGGAGAGGTTTTCACCATACCTCCCCTGAAAATTGGCTTGTTCCAAGTCAAACATTCGCAGTAAACAAATGGTAAATAAATAAATAACTTCCCACTTCAGAGCTCCTCAATGACCCTATTTAAGTGCAACCTTGACAATTGGATGGGTAACTGTAAATTCACCATGGGGGTGACCATTGAACTATGATCAATTACATGGGTTTTTTACATGGCTAGGCTTGTAAAGGCCCTAGGCTCATTAGCCTAGTAACTTCTACGAACCTATGAACCTATAAGAAAATCTCACCAAGACAACACCAATACACAGACTGTATTTTTATATAGCATATATCATGGACAGAAGTAGGTAAAACATGGATTGATGGCTTGGAAAGATATATCAGTAACAAAAAGAAATACTTAAATTGCAAAAATATAAGATGCATCACACAGAGTTTGAATGGAGAAACAATAAAATCAGCAAGAAAAGGAGAGCAGTGCTGCTAGAATTGAATTAATCTTCATGTCTTTGTGAATACCTTTATGTGGAGGTCCCTGATATTACAAAATCTTCCCAAGGTGACACTGATATATAGGCTGCATTTTATTTAAAATATATCATGCACAGAAAAAGTACGTTAAAAATTAAAAAAGGCAGCTGGATGCACAAGTCCCAGGATAAAAAAGTACTCAATCTTATTATGTGATCTGGGTCCAGGACTGGAAAAATGACAATGTAGCATCCTCAAGACATGGGAAAATTCCTAAAATCCGGTTGGATCAAGCTCAGGGGGAAGATGTACTTACATTGTAGAAGGAAGTAAGAGTCCACAAAAAAAAGACACAAAAACTGACAGGCCTAAAAACAGCCAAAAAGATGATAGAGTGGACTACTGAGGAAAAGGACAAAATGATGTATTGTTACTGTTATGCATGAAGCTCAGAATTTCCAAATGGAAGATATTCAAACAGATTAAGAGAGAAATTAGAGGACAGGAAAATAATTGCAAAAGAAAAAATGTCAAAATCTTCAAATGCAAATTTGTGTTCATTAATATAACAGATCCGTGAAAAACATTATATGGGCCAAGAGATTTTGGACCATTTGGAAAAAGAAGCAACAGTGAAAGTACAAAAATATAAAAAAACAAAACCTGGAGAGTTTTGAAAGATATAAAAAAGAAATATGGACATGGGAAAGAAAAAGAGATCTGACATGGTGCAATATTTATGCAATGAAAAAACTAAACTAATCAATACAAAAGAAAGCTGCTCCAAAGGTATTAGAAGAGAAATACAGACAAAGGCACCCATATATGGAAAATTTCAAAATACAAAAAATAAGATCACAAAAGGACAATGTAGAAAGAAGATTAACAAAACTGAATTTAAGCAAATAGATGTTGAAGTTATACAATGCCTACAAAGTGAAGAAGTTATTGTAAAAAGCCTAACACAGGTTATGTCACAGCATGATGGAACAATGAGTTCCCAAAGTAAGGAGAAGCAGATGGAGTGAGAGACATCTGAAGATGTAATATGGACACGGGAAAGAAAAGGATATGGTGCAATATTTATGCAATGGAATAAACCAGAGGATTTAGTGCAGAAAATCCAACTCTGGTAAGGTCACAGAATTATGGAACAATGAGTCCCTGGCTTAAGGAGAAACAGGAAGAAAGGGGAAGCATCTGATCACTTGCCACATAAAGATACTCTGGAATCTTCGGTAGGAAACAAGTACAGAAGTTAATTTGCAGGTGCACAGCATGGAAAAGAGGAGAAACAGTGAAAACTCTGATGCAGTTAATGTTGTGGAGTGATAGACAAATAAGTTCCCATATGAAAGAGCAACAGATGATGCAGAGTGCAGCTGAAGGGAATATGTCACAACTAGATATTCTGGAAATTTCTGTAGAATGCCCAAAGGAAAATAAAAACAAAGGATGTGCCCTCAGTTTAGCAGAAAATTATCTAAGGGAAGAGTTGCTAGATTTAATAGAGATGGATAGACATATCAAGATGGATGAAAGAAACAAGATTATAGAGTCAATAAGACCCAAAATGCTAGAAGTCTGATAAAACAGATACACACAGTAATCAAGACTATTAACAGGAAATCATGTGATATAATTGAAATAAATAGGATATATTACTGTGTAGCTAGATTAATGACTGATAAAGTCTTAAGATATAAGCACAGAGCAATAAAGGAAAGGAAGGGGAGAAATCAAAGGCCATCATGGAAGCATTGAATAGAGAAAACTGTAAACCTGTTAAGGCAGGAAGTATCAGTATTAGAAAAGTGTAGAAGAGGGAACAGATCAACAAAAATACTTAGAAAAATAGGTGTGATAAAATCAATGCCCAGTACCAGAACAGACCAGGATCTGTTGTATACTATTGCAAATAATAAACTAAAGATATCAGCACAGGCAGAAAAAATGAGAAGATACGCAGAGAAATGTAAAGAAAACGTCCAAAATAAGCAGTTTGTTGATGACCCCAAAAAAGTTTCATACAGAATTGGAAAACAAAGCAAAAGGAATAAGAAACACAACCAAAAATGAGTAAATATGCAGATTTTGAAGAAATAACTATGAAGACCATGTAGGACATAACAAAGATGCTGAATGGATAGAGGTAGTAAAAGAAACAGTAAAAAGTTCAAATGTACAGGATGTGAAATGTGATGAAGTAATAGCCAGGGAAATTGAAACAAGATTAATAAATGCTCTTAAATAGAAAACCCCAGGCCCAGATGCAGTACCTAACTTATGGGTAAAAGTATTAACATCTTTTACATGAAGATCTAGCCCTAATAAGAACTACTTATATGAGCATCCCAAACAGACACCAACCTGGGGGTGGGAGGTTGGCATAATAGTTAAAAGTGTTTATCTTACAGACACAAGGTACAGGGTTTGATTATCACATGGGGTAACTGGCTAGGCCTGAAATGGCCCAGAAGGGCAGTTAGCCTAGTACTAACCTATGAACCTATGAACCTGTTTAACAACAGGAAAAATGATACTCCTCTTAACAGAGAACCTGTTAGCTATCTTAAAAACTATAGACCAATAACTTGCTTTCCAACAATGTATAAACTATATAATGGAACTGATACTGAAAGAGTGTATAGTGTTTTAGATGAAAAGCCAATCATGGCAATATAACAAAAGGATAACAAAAGAAAGTCATATGGAAAAAAGGATAATTTCTTGTTAAAAAATCATAATGGAAAATTGTAAAAAGGGGAAGAATCCAAGTATGGCATGGATAGTTTGTTTGGAGTTATATTAATGGGATGATGTTAAGGCAATGCAAGTGATTTAGTATACATATATGTCTTTAAGAAGGAATTTGTTTTTATGTCATTTCCAGTTTTTGAATGTTTTGGCAGACTTTTAAATAGTATTTCAGGTTTGGTTTTTATCTAGTATAATGTCTGAAGAAGTTTGATATTTTATGCAAATGAAAGCTCTAACATTGTAAAATAAAAAAATTGGGTTTCCATAAGCCCTGTACCGTGCCATTTTGTCATTAAAAAAATATAAAGAGAAGGATCAGATGAGAGCACAAGGACTGTGGAAAAATCATAAATAACTGCAAGTATAGAAGACTCCTGGAATAACCTCAAGTTGATCAGGATCTGATGCAGGAATGGTAAAGAGAGGTGAATTTAAACCAAAGATAAAACATCAATATTGGCAGCCCAGCACAGTGGACTATGTATATACATCTGTTTACAAAGTCTATTGAACATGTGGGAGACAGATAAATGCAGGTTCTGTAAAAGAGAACAGGAAATAGTCACACATCTTGCTGCTGGGTGTGATACACTAATGCAGAGGATCTGTGTACTGAATGGCAAATAATGTGGAAAGACTCTTGTATTGAAGATTGTGCAAACATTACAATACTGAAGTAGCTAAGAAGCATTGGAAACATGCGCCACAAAGCATTATAGAGAATGATGACGTTTATACCACATGGGATCCCCCATTACCAACACAGATGTGAGAAAACAGATGTAGTAGTTATGGAAAAGAAGACTAGAGTAGCACTGATCATTGGAACTGCTACACTCAGTGATTGCAGTAACTTACATACAGAGGGACAGGATTTGCAGGCAGAAATTAGGTCAGTGTGGAAGAAGGATACACAGACACTTCCAGTAGTGGTAGAAGCAATTTGTTGCATAAAAAAAAATATCTACAGTTGTGTATTTAGATATTCCACCGATACATGTAACTCTGTATGAATTGCAGAAGGAGTCAGTTCTGGGCAGATTGCTGGTGCTGCGAAGAGCACTTTTGGCTAACATCAAAGACTGATACAATACTAAGTTCATGAACTTTAATCATACTTTGACTTAGGAATGAGGTCCATTCCTATCATGGTACTGGAAACCCAAAAGACTAGGAAAAATTAAATATAGATACAAAAATTGTAACATCTCCATATCACTGGAAAGCCATAGAAGCGTTAGTGAGTTGGCCAAAACATTTCTGGTATATAGTTAGAAATCTAGCTAGCCATGAAATATGTAAATATGCCAGTAAAGAGATAAAAAGTAGATGTGTTGCAAAAGTGGTACTTCATTCATGCAGTGATTTGGTATATCAGCCAGCCACCTTCACCAGATCTAAAAGTATATGTATTTAACCATGAAACTTTCTCTGAAGATACCGCTTCTTAATCCTCTTCATTATATGAGAAAAGCCATTTTGTTTAGCATTTATCTATATAAGATGATTAGCTGAGCAAAATATGGGATTGGTAGCTATTATTTTTGATTCACAACACTCAAGATTTCTGACATTCATTACTATTAAATTGCATTCTAATGTTCCCCTTATGACTAGCAAAATCTTTGCTCTTTCATGTATTTGTTGAATACATATAACATCTTGGTTATGCTTAAAGACCTGATCATAACCCTCTGGGTAAATTAATGTGTGGTTCTAAGCATGGTTATCTTTTGTTGTTACTCAGGACAGATTTAAAGCTATACTTACACTTTGCTGAAAACTTCAGAAAATCATTGTTAGCATAAGAATAAATGAACTCCTTATGCAGAGTTCTGCACAATTACAATATGAAATGCACTAATAGGATATGCCTGTTTAAATTAATACAAATGTCTGAAAGCAGGTATGACAAGAATAAAATAATCACTTCATAGAAAATCTTAACCCTGACCTTCATTGAAAATTTAATCAGTATTTTTCTCATATGGTTGACATTAGCTACATTTTCTCTCGGGAGAAAAATAAATGTTCTTTTTATAGACTACATTAAATTTAGACAGGTGATAATTCAGAAAGCATGGGAAAGGAGTTCTAAGAATCTGTGCTAAGTTTTTTGATGAAAACTGACATCATGTTTGCTTGCTGTAACATGCCACTGCTGTTCTTTTATTCTCTGATTTAGTGAGTTAAGCAGCAAAAACAAAGAAACAGGAATGGTTAAAGACTTATAAAAAGGGCTCCAAATCTGTGTAAATGTGCTCAAGGAGCAATAAGCAAGACAAAATACCAAAAAACACAACCAAACTCAGTGCCAATATAAAATTCCGTTTAATGCACATCAGCAAAGCTTTTGGGTTTTCACCCTTTATCAATGCAGACAATTCTCTAAGAGCAGCAATTTGTTTAAAAAGGCAAGTCACATGCAGAAGAGACAGACTGATTATAGTTCAACAATAATTAAACAATTTAACAATCACTTTAAAAAAAACTTTAAAAAAAACAATAAATCAATTGTTTTAAAACCTGCCTAGAATACAGGGTAAACAAAATAATTGCTTTCTTGTTTGTTGCAAATGATTGTTTTACTGACTTCATTTCCTGGTAGCAAAGTCTCTGCTTCAAGTTTTGACAGTTCTTGAAAGGAAATTTTGGAGTGCCACGTAACACCCTATCTATTCCCAGCCGTGCATGGAGAATATCCCAATTATTTCTTATAATATTCAAACTATTCTCTGTTCTAGTACTATAGCAAGGTAAATATCCTATATTATTTGTTTCTATTTGCATTATTATTTCTGTTACCATCATCAGAATTAAATAAATAATTTACAGAGTGCATAAAACCACTTCTGAAGGCACAAAAGATAGACCAAACAGGTTAGCACAGTGTACTTAATATCTGCTTTCATAAAAAGTTCATCAGAAGATAACCCAGGTTACCAAACACCTTTTATACACAAAATAACATAATGTGATTGCTAATCAATTAAACAATTATCTAATAAATAATTCCACGAACACTAAATGATAAAATATTAACCTTTCAATTTCCTATCCTTTATGAAACTTCTTATATTTAAATGCTCATTCAAATCAGTTGGAGAATCACCACATAACCTAATCTGCCATGTAACTTCTTTCTTCTCGACCCGATTTTTAAAATCTCCACCTCTTTTATCTGTAAAAACCTGTTCTAACACAGCAAACTGAATTTTTTTTACATTTTTGCAAATGATAGCATGTTTAAAAAAATGATTGTTAGTATCACAATGCTTTATGGCATATAAGTGCTCTTTTATTCTGTCCCTAAGACACCTAGTCATCATGCCAACATAGAAAGAGTCACATCCTGAATACAGCCCAATATAAATTACCCCATAGACCCACAATGAAATCTATGATGAAAATTTATTGTGTAAGATAAATGGGACATTAAAATGAATAGACCTTCATGGATGTTCCTACAAATGGAAAAACATTACATTTATAAGTCCCTTTTTCTTTATTAGTAGACAATGGAAACACTTTAGAGTCAGTCTTATGCAGAAAATGCTTGAAATGAACTTCCTTTTTGTGCACAAAGGTTGTTCCACTTCCATTAAATCTTTGTTACCAGTAATTATCCTACAGTTCTTCTGAATTATGTTTATATTATTAGAGGTGTCATCTAACTTGTCTAAGGTACAATGTGAAGTATTGTAATTGTGGATATTTGTATCTTTCTGGTGGTTACTGATACACCCTTCTAGAAGGAATGTGGAAAACCACCATATCTTTTTTCATGGACCTCTTGAGCTGTTTTCTTTTGTAATAAACTAAGACTATAACCTCTGTTCATAAAAAGACTTGTAATAAAAGTGATCTCTTTCTGAAATACTTCATCATTGCTTGTCGTATGGAAAGCTCTGCTGTACTGTCCTCTAGGAATGTCACATTTTATATGACTAGGATGATTACTGTGGAAACAAAGATAGCTGTTTGAAAACATATTTTCCCTGTGGTTTGACTCTCAGTGTTCTTATTATCTTGGTCCCATATTAACTGACCATCTAAGTAATGAATATCATAACCACAATTACCCAAAGTAAACTGTGAAAATGTAGAAGTCTTGTTGAAATGATCTAAAAAATTAAAATATAAAATGTACCCAAATCACTTTGAAAAATAAAAATCAAATCATCAACGAACCAATTGTAAAAAAACTAACTTTATCAATGAACCTCTTGTAAAAAACTAACTTTTTAAACTCATATATACTAAGTAATGACTCTTCTCCCACCATCCAAGAACACAGCATACGCTGGAGCAACTGTAACCTCCATAGCAACAAATCTTTTTTGTCTATAATACTTATCGTGAAAAAAGAAAAAAATATTTTCCAAAACGATTTCCAACATTGTATAATGCAATTGTAGGAAGGCTCCATCTACCTGACTATAATTATTTAAATAAATTCTAACAGACTCAGTAGCTTGTTCTTCCAGAATAGATGTAAATAAAAACACAACATCAGCCATGACAATAAATAATCTTTTATCAGGAAAAAAATTATTTTGTGAATGAAGAATCTTGATTTGGTTTAAAAAAAAGGTTCCGAAGGTAACTTTTGAATCAGAGGGTTGAAAGCCATATCCAAAAATATAGAAATACCCTCTGTAATTCCACCATTAGCAAAAACAATAGGCCTAAATGGAGGGTGGATTGGATTTTTATGTAGTTTAGGTATTCCAAATAAAATACCAATACATGGTTTATCTGTATGAAAAAAATTATAAAGATTAATATCTCTTTCTCCATTCATTAATAACTCATATAGCATAGACTTAATAAACCTATACTTTGCTTGGATGTTAAATAAAGAAATTTCCTGATATTCCTGTTCATTGTTGAGCATCTGTTCAACAGTATTATAATAATCTGCCACATCCATCACCACCAACCTACTCCCTTTATCCACTTTCATAAATCTTAAACTACTCTCTTTGCTAAGTTCATTAAGCGCTTTATGTTCAAGTTTTGCTAGGTTATAATATGGTTTGCCTGCTTTGCTGTTTAAGAGTCTCCTAATGTCTCTCTCACAAAAAACTTCAAAGTTCTTAATAGTAAAATGCAGAGATGGATTAAAAGTTGAAGGTTTAGTTAACCAGTTTTTAATACCAATATCTTTTAATATAAATTAGAAATGACTTTTTCTTATATAAAATTTAAGTTCTTAGATTGTTTGAGTGAAATTTGATCTATGGCTAGGTATGAAATTCAAATCTAGCTTAAGAAATTGTAAATGGTGTTCATTCAAATTAAAAGTACTTAGATTAAAAACGTTAGTCTCTCCAAAATCCACACCATTCCGATAGTTATTCATTTTTATTTCTCTTTGTTCCAACCTAGTCTGTGGTTCAGAGCTTCCATTGTCATTTGTCTGTTGAAGATTTTTATGTTTGCAATAAGAGCCGCACAAAACCAAGTAAAATGAAAAGGTAGAATCTGGTCTGGCAGCAAAAGAAAACATTTTAATTAAAATAATCCAAAGTACAATAAATAACAGCAGTAATCTAGGTAAGTGCTTTCGTTTGTCACACTGACAAACTTCTTCTGACAATAAGAAACATCAGTTACTTTTGTTAAAACCATTTGAAATTCAAACAAAAGTGCTTACCTGGATTACTGCTGTTATTTATTGTACTTTGGATTATTTTAATTAAAAATGTTGCTTAAGATTTTTATGTTGGAGTTTTTTCATTGCCCATTATGTACCAAAGTATTAACGGAAGAAAGTTCACCATTGGATGTACTCAAAGGCAGCTCTGAAAAATTTGCTTCATAGTTAACAGAATGGCTGTTGAATGTATTCACACTGGTGTTCTGCCTAGATGAATGAGAAACTTAATTTACAGCCTTATTTATAGACACAGTCAGTTGTCTATAACCCGATTGGCTAGAATCTTTTCCACGATGTTGATTAGAATTAAAGGACCAGGGATGATGGTGGTGATCATTTGCAGCTGGCTTGTTGGAACATTATTTTCTAAAATTATTGGAGTCCAGCAAATAAGCAGTATTTGTACTATATGCTGATAAAGCACCCTTGATCTTTTTCTACTTATGTGTCATGACTATTTTCTCATAATGATCCACCCCAGTCAGAATACATTCATATTGAAATCTAGTTTCACAAGAACTAGACAAAAGTTCTTTAGTTCCATTGTCTGAATGCTCCAAGCTGACTGTGAGCTCAGAAAACAAGGAATTATTGTGTTTGATGATGAGTTTTAAAAACTCTAGACCAGCGTTGTTAAAACATTGAACAAGTTCATGGAAAAAATGGATCTTCAGCGTTTACTCCATTAGGTACTTTAAAAACATGTAATCCTTTAGGAATGATTTGTAACAGGAGACAGCATTCAAAACAATTGTTTTCAATAGTAACTGCACAGAACTTTTTAATTTATAGATAAAACTTGTATAACACAAAATTTAAAGTATAATTTTTACTGTATGCGAGTTGTATCACTGGGAATATAATCTTAGCTACATGCATCAAATGCAATCATTTTTATGTAGGAAAAAGTAATCGAAGACTTAAAGATTGAATTATTGAACACTTGTCAGATATTAGGAGAAGTATAGATACTAATTTGCTTGCTAAACTTGTTAAAGAGAAAGGAATTGATTGCAGTTTTAAATTTCATGTTATACAAGTTTTATCTAAAAATAGAAGGGGTGGTGATTTGAACACCCTTACTGAAATATGTGAACAGAATTGGATAATATGACTGAATGCGGATGATCTGCCTGGGTTGAATTCTGCTGTCAGTATAAAACCTTTACTGAAATTCAAACAAAGCAAACTATGAAAAATGTATTATATATTTTGTTTACGCTGTATTCTAGACATGTTTTAAAACAATTTATTGTTTTTTTTAAAATGATTGTTAAATTGTTTAATTGTTGTTGAACTATGATTGTGCATATGACTTGCCTTTTTAAATAAACTGCTGCTCTTAGAGAATTGTATGCATTGATAAAGGGTGAAAACTCAACAGCTTTGCTGATTTGCATTGAAAGGAATTTTATATTGGCCTCGAGTTTGGACATTTTTTTTGGTATTTTGTCACAGTTTAAAGACTTCACATTTACACAGGAAAATATGTTTTATCTCTAGCTGCAAGTAGAAATCTGGTTACCTAAAATATTTTTCAAGTTTTGCTAGAAAGGGAGTCAGAGTTGCTTTAGATTTGCAATGTCCCTGACTATATTTATTTTTCTTGAATTTCACAATTGAGTAGTTATGCAGGTTAAACACAAATTTCACATTTTGTCTTTTCACTGTATTTTAGAGTACTCCTTTTTAACTGTTTTTGTGAGTCATATTAGAATTTTGTATATTACTAGTCACTAAATGATATTTCTCTTCAGATAAAAAACTAGAACTCATGATGTCATGAAAACTGACTGCACGGAAATTCTGATTTTGACCACACAAGCAAATGTCACAAATAGCTGTTCCTCTTCTGCATTCTCATAATAAGTGAGAGAAATGCTGCAACCCCATACATCAGAGGCTCAGAAGGCTATTAACCATTTGGTAGTGACTGCTTAAATTTCAACTGTTGCCAGAATATGGATCTTGAAGCAGCTTTCTTTTGTTCATGTTGTTTTATCCATTATCTCTAGGCCTTTTTGAAAATGCTAACTTGTGCAATTATAGTAGATATATTTATTTTATATCTGTTACTGCCTCCATTCATAGTATGTAGCACTGTGGTTACATTCAGATGTAGTACCTCATTGGATGTGCCACAGAAAACATCAGCTATTAAGTTATTTCCAAAGACACACCTACATGCTTGATACCACTCTTGTGTGGGGGGAGGGGGTAGCTGTAGCCAAGAACCAGAGAAGAAACCTTTCTATTAGCATTCAGTTTGACGATATATAGGATATGAATATTTTCTCAGTAGGTAGCATACTCACCGTTGATGTTGGAAGAGTGGAGAAATGTGGGCTCTATTCCTGCACAAGCACTAAGAGTTTGGACTAATTTTCTCAGTCTGACAGTTTGTGCAGAGGAGTAAAGATGTGAGCTGCTATCAGGCTACTTCCTGTAGTCCATGGTTTGATTCTCTCAGCCTCCATTTGCCTATGTGTTTCTCTGAGTAAGTCAATTAACCAGGCAGTGCCTGGGGCAATTGAGAAATTATACTAGGGTCTTCAATGGTCTCCTTGACTTAATGCCTAGTAATTATTTATGATCCTGCTATATTTTTGATTCTAGACTGATTAGCCACTATTTTTATGTGCTCACTTTCTCATGACCTATTCTGCAGTGATCTTTTTTTTTTTTTTTTTTTTGTCTTTTTGGGCTCTGAAAGAACCCAGTCTCATAGATCTGGTATATCTTCATAGAACTAATGGTTCCTCAAATACTTGCACAAGCACCTCAGTCTATATGAACAAATGAATAAGATATATTGATGCAACATAGGTTCATAGGTTCATAGGTTGGTACTAGGCTATCGGCCCTAGGGCCTATACAAGCCTAGCCATAACAATCCCCTGGATATTTCTTCCCACAATATTTATTCCCTGGACCCCTGTCTAGCAGGGTGACTGACGTGAGCCCTGAGGTGAATTTCCTATCCCCCATCCAATTGTCAAGGTTCCTTTTGAAGAGGGCCAAGGAGCTGCTCTGCTTGACATGTATGGGTAGTCTATTCCAGAGTATGGGGAGTCTCTGGGTCAGGAACCTATCCCTCCAGCATGTTTTGTTTATTGTGATGACAAGGTTTAGCTCCCTGGAGCATGTGGCTCTGTGGGATTGGGATTTCTTTAAGTGGAGCATGTCCAACAGCTCAGGATTTGACATGGCCTTGCATGTTAAGCAGAGATCACCTCTGAGTAGACGATATGCCACAGAGTTTAGCTGGAGTTTTTTTTAGACGGTCAGCATAGGGTATCTGCTTTAGGCCTGTGATTCTTTTATTGAAGTATTTTTGTGGCCTTTTCAGCTGTTGCAGATGTCTTGTGAGGTACATACCAAATGGGGCATTGTACTCTATAATGGGTCTAATGAGGGATGAGTACAGTGGGACAATGACTTCCTTTTTTTCCGGATGAAAAGCCCTTAGTGATGAGGTGTGCCACATAGAAGGATTTCTTGACTGTTGTGGCAATGTGGTTATCGAAGGTGAGACCACTGTCCACCTGTGTCCCTAAGTCTCTCATCACACTTTTGGTGTTTAGTGTACTGCCACCTATATGGTAATTCATGAGTACATGTTTTTTTCCCAAAGGGGATAACTATACATTTCTTGGAATTAAGCTTGTGCCCATGGTTCTGGCACCAAATATCTGTTTCTGTAAGGCCCTTTTGTAGAATATCCACATCATTTGGGGATACAATAATGGCTCCCAGTTTGCAGTCATCTGCGAACTTTGTTAGCCAGAGTCCATTAGTGTTGGCCTGTACTTCAGAGCAGTAGATGCTAAACAAGAGCTGTCCCAGGACTGAACCCTGAGGCACTCCACTTGTCACTTGTCTGGAGCTGGATTTGGAGTTGGCTACTTTTACAGTCTGGGTTCTGTCAGTAAGCCAGTTGGCAACCCATCGAGTGATGTAGGCATTAATGCCAGCTTACTAAGTTTAATATCTATTAGATTCCAGAGTGGGGGATGGTGTCAAAGGCCTTGGCACGGTCCAGATAGGCTGTGTGGACCTCCTTACCCTCGTCCATAGCTCTGGAGACTGATTCAAAGAAGTCAATCAAGTTCAGGAGACAAGTTTGGCCCTTCACGAACCCAAACTGGGTGGGGCCCAGTGTTTGAAGGTTGCCAATGTCTTTGTTTATAAGTTCCATGATAATGCATCCCATGCCCTTGCAGATCAGGCTAATCAGACTGATGGGACGGTAGTTCCCAGGATCCAAGGTGGATCTCCCTTTGTGGAGTGGCATAATTGTAGCTGTGTGCCACTCAGTGGGCACGAAGCCTGAGTTGAGGCTATGATTAAACATGACACTTAAGTGAGGTGCCAGTTCATTTTGTTGCTTATGTAGTACACAGCCCAGGATGTCATCTGGTCCCATGGATACTGTATTCTTAGCTTCGGAGAGTGCAGTTTCTACCTGTATGGCCGTGATTACTGGAATTTGGCAATCTTTTGGTTTTGAGATGGGCCCTTTAAGGGGTGAGAGGGAGGTGAAGTTGGCACTAAATCGATCTGCCAGGATATTGGCAATATCCTTGGGATCAGTATATTTAATGCCATTCTTTTGTAGCTCAGAGCAAATCTGAGCATTGCCATTTAGATTTTTGACATAACTACAGAATGCCTTGTGGTTGTCTTTGAAATCTTTAGCAATTTTATTTTCATAACTTCCTTTGGATTTTATGAGGGATCTCAGCTTCTTACTGAGGCTGGTAAGGGAGTTTTTTGCATCCTAGGATTTTCCTCTTTTCTGCAACAGTTTCTTCCTTCTGTTGTATAGTTTGTTTATGGCAGGGGACCACCAGATTGGCTTCCTTTTATTGGAGGAGAGCATCTTGGCTTTATTTGGGATGGCACTATTCATGCATGAGTGGATGTGCTCGTACAGTGCCTTAGTGTAGGATTCAGCAGTCGAACTTTCAGCTCCTGTTTGCATGGGTGTCATGAAGTTTGTCACTTCTCACTTGAGTAGCATGAAGTTGGCTTTGGAGAAGTATTTTACAGAGGTTTTCTTACTGGGGGGTGGGGGTGGGATGTGGATGTCAAGGGTGATTAGCTTATGGTCAGACCTGACCAATAAGGGGTTGACCATTGGTGTGGAGCATCTATCTCCCATGTTGGTAATAACCAGGTCGAGGATATTGGAGCCCCTGGTGGGACAATGGATTAGTTGATCCTGGGCATTGGAATTTATGAATTCCAAGAACTAGTGGGAAAAGTTGTTGGTACCCGAGTAGTTTTCTCAGTTAATGGCAGGGTAGTTGAAATTACCCAGTATTAGGGTGTTTGGTTGTATCTTAATATTTTCCAGTATGTTTAGAAAGGTGTAGTGAGAATTTTGGGGCATGGTGGGGGATCTATAGCAAGCTAAAATTTGGATTGTAGTCTTACCTAGTGTTAGTTGCACTTGGAGAATTTCAGATGCATTGTGTTGGGTAACTAGCCTGGAGGTGTGAATATCCTTGGTGGATATGGACACACCTCCACCTTTAGTGTTTCGGTCTTGGTTTGGTGGCCGAAACGTGTGGTAAGAGTTGTAGCCTGGTATTGCAGGGGTGCTCTCTGGAGCCTTGAACCATGTCTCAGTTACTGCACAGATATTGATATTCTCAATTTTTAGGAGTGCCTTGAGAGAGTGCATTTTGAGGTTTAGACTTCTAGCATTGAGTAGCATTACCTTCAGATTTTGTATGCTTATATCTGTTACGGTGGTGGTCTTGTCCTTTGAACATTGCCTAAAAAAGGCACTATAGCGGTGGCAAGAGCTTTAGCCAGTAACCCGAATCCCAAGGGTGACAGGTGCAGGCCATCTCAGGCAAAGCATCATGGTTTGTCGATCATGTCATCCCAGGCAGACAAATACTGAATCCCCTTTGAATAACACCAGAAGCTTAGCCAGTTGTTGAAGTCAATCATTTTGTCCTTATACTGTGTTATCATTCTGGGTGAAGGCAGGATACTACTCAGGACTAGGTAATCACATTGTATCCTCAGCTTGAGAAATAAACTACCAATGCATTCTAGGTAAAGGGTAACCTAGTGATATTCAAGACTAATTGAAGCAATTGCATGGGCACACTTAAATTCTCCCTGGGCCTATACTTGAACTATGAAGTCAGTCTTTATATCTGGTATTCTAGACTAGGCTGTTCTGATCTGATAACTGATTGCCTAGTATCTACCTATGAACATATAAAGAACAGTTAGGCAAATTATGAAAATGCATTAATGAACTGCCAGGGAGGGCATACTTAAGCATTTCCAAACCAGTGTTTGTGATATGACCAGAATTAGCAGATATTTTGGAGAATTTATGTGTAACATTTAAATTCCCAAGTAAGATCTTGCAAACTGGATAACTAATAGCACTTTATGGACACTATAATTTTAATATTTTAAAACAATGTCATCAATGAGTAAGACTAGATTATGGATGCTGAAATATTATTGGGGTTGACACCTCTTTAACCCCCCATTGAAATATTTGGCACTTTAATGATGAAGTATCCTTTCATTCTGTACACCATGTTTCTAATTATTTGCCAAGGTTTAAAGCTGATCATTTTTGACATATGATAAATACTATCTACAACACACTTTAGTTCATACACATATTTTAACCCTTTAATACAAAAACATTATGGGCACTTTATTTTTCATTTTGTTTATTTATGGATGGAGTGGATCAAGTGAGTCACCCAGCAATGAATGCATTAATCACTGTTTGGTGCAAAATTGATACATGTGTGTGTGTATATATGTATGTATATATATATATATATATATATATATATATATATATATATATATATACATATAAATATATATATATATATATATATATATATATATACATATATATATATATATATATACATACATACACACACACACACACACACACACACACACACACACATATATATATATATATATATATATATATATATATATATATATATATATATAGGAAGTGACATGGCAATCAGTATGTCTACCATGTGAAGACACACTCAAATGTCATTCAAATGCCATCAGTCATGAAAAACACTACCGATATGTGCAGAAACAATCACCAGGGGATGCTACACCCCAAAATAACCAGTGTTTCTTTTCTTTACAATAAACAACCACATCTAAATTATGTGGTTTCAGATAATAAATGGTAATATATTTCTATCAATCAGAGGAGGTTAGAATGGATTTGGAAGAGAAACTGGATAAGCAATTCACAAAGAAACAATGGGAGGATGTATGCATGTCTCCCAAATATGCAACAAAATCTATAAGATTCTGGATTTTTGCTTGGAAATGTTTGCGTAGCTATTTTTTATACCCCAAGTAATTCCAGAGAAATTTTCCTCAGGGACAGGGAAGAAAGAGATACTTGGGAACATATTTTCTATGAGTGTGGTGGGTTGGCGTACTTTAAGAATTCCCTGTGGGATGCACTGTTGGTGATGCTGGGTGTGCAGATTGGTGCGATGAGAGAAATGATTTTTCTGAGTTATGATACAGAATCAGAATTGCCTAGACATGTTAAGGCCTTGCTATGTGTTATGGTGCCTGCCAAAAAAGCAATTATGAGAAAATGGAACTCAAAGTCTGAACCAGCTATATTAGATGTAGTGACTATAGTAAAAGAGATAAAACAACTGGAACTGAGATCGTTAGAAAAGAGTAGGAGAAAACTACCTAGGAAAAATGGGAATTGTGGGAACAACACGAGGAATGAGGTTTAAAAAAAGACAGGACTTAAATGAGTTATGTAATGTTTGACTGAAAATGATTGCATAGATTATAAATTATGTATAATCCAGAAACAAAGTGAACTCCCAAGGAATTAACTGTGCCTACGAAATGAACCAACAAAGTATACTAAATAAAAGAGCTAGGCACAGAAACACGGTCAGAGCCATATACAATAAAACGTATCAGATTTTATTATAAAAACAGTAAGAGCTTTCACACATCCAGTTGTGCTTCATCAGACCATAACATTAAATAAAAAAAAAAATCACTTTATATACATAAATAATTCTCAAACTGATTCAAAACAACCAATGAGAATTCAACAAAAATCAAATATTTAAATCACTTAAGGAGAGAGCCCTTGCCTTAAGTGCAGGTTTGATGGAAACCTTGCCATCTAAACCTGGATACTTATCGACCTTTATTTTTGGATTCAGAGCAATAGAAGTTGTTACTGTGAATGAACACAGAGGTGACTATATGAACTTCACTTAGAGACTGAAAGCCGCGAGCTCTATTGGATTAAAAAACTACAGGCTGATATGTATCCAGGTACGTTTTATTGTATATGACTGACCATGTTTCTATACCTAGCTGTTCTAGTTAGTATAAATGATATATAATGTTTGCAGCTGGGAGTGTGTCAGTATGGTTTGTGATGTAAAATGCTTGCAACAAGGATCGTGTCTGTGTGGTTCGTTTTCATTTATATAACTGTATGATTGATTATGTCATAAGTGATGGTTTAATAAAGATGTTTCTTATTTAAACAAAAGGGGCTGGAACTGAATAATTTATGTAGTGTTGCTTAGGTTATGTGATATATAGCAATATTTGTGAAGTTTAGTGTTTGTTGATGTTAATTTAATACAACTTGATTACTTTTGTATAAATGTAAATTTGCCTCTGTCACAAGTGATTAGTCAATAAAGGTGTTTAAAAAAGAAATGATAATATATTTCTGAAGCAGAATAACAAAAGGAAGTATGTCCAGAGTGTCAATGGTTATTCAATATCTCTTGTTTAGGTTATATTTCCAGTCATGGTATCCCAAACATTTCAGTAACCCCTGCTACAAAACACAACAGATAATGTAAAACTAATGTATGAGAAACGATGAGACAGAGTGAATGGAAACTAGGGGATAAATGGTCAAAAACAAATTTGATTTCTAACTTGTATAAGAGATTAGATTGTTATAGTGCCCTTCTTGATCTGGAGCAAAGGAATTATTTCATTGAAAGGGTATCAGCTTTAAGGAGGCATGCAGCTGGGTCAGGAACTATTGACATTCACAGCTGTGTTGGATCGGGGGGGTTGTATTATCAAACATTACAACCAAGGATTTAAAATTTAAATAAATAATCAAAGCAAAAAATAAAGACAAGAAAAGATATAAAAAAAAAACAGAAATAGGGAAGTTGTGGCTTAAGTATAATTTAATAACTTAGTTCAACCCCCTCTGCCTGTCAGTGTGGAACACTCCTAAGCATAAATTCGGGGACACATAAGGAATAGTACCTGAGCTGGTATTGAGTATGGCAGAGCTAGAGTAGGAGGTTCTACCTATTTGTAGTAAAGTGCAGAGAAGTAGGGGTAGTCGTTATTAGTAAATTATATCAGTTATGCTCCAATTGATGGCCAGATGAGGAGGGTTATAGTTTGCAGGACAGATAATGCCTATAATCGGATTCATGGGTAGTCATGAGGTAGGGATTGGGGGAATAATAAAGTAGGGCTGGTTAGTTATGAGCAATGCAAGTAGTAAAAAGGGAGATTGTCTGGGGATTTAGGATTATAGTGTGGTCAGGTTCTTCAGATGGTTTGTAATGTGATGATTTAAAAAGAAGTGGAATGATGCCACATGGCAGGCAGATGAATTTTTCCAGCAGGGTGTTATCACCCAGGATGAAGTTTGAGAACAACCCAACAAATCTAGGGGTCACAAAAGGTGGAGGAGGCGAGGACACATACCAGGGCTGGAAGGCCCCAACCTGTATGGGAAGGGAAGACTGAGGAAAATCAGCAGACATATCACTGTAGAAGATTCTGTAGTGCTGCATTACACTGCAGGTAAGTAATGTTTGTGATAATAATGTTGATAATGGTGGTATATAAGACTGCCTCTAAACATGCAAGAGTGCCCCTTCCACCCAGTCTTGAAAGTCATCAGTTTCCCTTTCTGCATAAAAGTATCCCTGTTCTCCTAGGTGGATTCTCAGCCTACAAAAAATATTTGTCAGTACATTCAACTTTCTTACCCATGAGCAACTTTTGTAAACTTTCTCTGCTCCACTGTCCTGTTCAATTACTTACATTATTTTAACAACCCCACTCACACTGATGTTTAAACTTTCCCTTACCTCCACTGTCACTGATTGTGTTTCTTGGGATAATACCTCCACCTGTGATGGGTTCTATTACATTCCAATCACCTTCACTAAGCTCAGGCTCACTATGCTTTTCCCACCCTTCCCCCAATTCCAGCTCATCTCTCCATAAGTAAATTGATACTGAACATATCTTCTCCCCTTACTCATTCCTAGCCCCTTCTCTTCTTACCAGCCTCACCAATCTCTGCTACTATCTCATTATCCAACAGCATTCATACAAACCATTAATAATCTTAAGCCACCTTCCCTCCACACTTATTCTCTACTCCCTCACTTAATGAACTCTTCTACAATGTTCTAAATTTACAATCTATACTTTTATTCTCCTTTTCCCTTTGTATAATATTCACTTCTCCCCCCTCAGCAAGTCCTTTTTCAATATTACCCTTCCTTTCATAATATTGACAAAACACATAATATCTGCAAGTCTTTTATTATACACATCACCCAGTTAATTGGGCTCTTAATACTTTCTTCTCTAACTGACTATACTCCATTAAAATCTTAACTTTTCTCCATCTCTATAATAATGGACCACCCTGCCTGGAATCTCCAGCAAGTCTTTTATACTCTCATCTGTTTACCCCCTCATCTTCTTCCATTCTCCTGTAACATATTTTTCTTTTCATTCAACTATAATCTCCCTTTAACTATTCCATAGTCCATGGTATAGACTAGGTTATCCTTTTGCATCTTCGTGTTTCTACTATTCATCTATACTATTCATTTTATGTCACCTTACTGCCTACCATGGTACTCTCACATTTTATTCACACTCATGCACTACGAGCTACCTTACCTATAGTCAGGCTATACCCTCATTTATATCCATTTAATCATATTTATTTGATGTTTAACCTATTCACCTTTTCAAATACAAGACATCTAAGCATTTAGTTTACTTTGACATAACCTGGAATAAAGTCATATAATTTATTTAAAAAAAAAATCCTAATAATTTCTTCTATAAAATCACTCTTTGTGGTGACATCCTCTCCAACCCTGGTCTCATCCTCATCCATTCCACCACCCTCTGCCCCAACTTCTAGACAACACCCAGAAAACTGTTTCTTACTTCCATTAACATTTTTAGTATTCGAAACAAAGTTATAGACCTACAAGCCTGGTTTCTTCAATACTCACCAGATATTACTGTCATTACCAAAACATAGCTAAAACCCCATGTAAACGATTCTGAAATTCTATGCCCTGGCTACAATATAATTCAGTGTGACAGACTACACAATAAAGGGACACACATTGCAATTATATATAATAACTAAGTTTCTCACCCCTCAAAACTAACATACCAATTGTCCAAAATGCAGAATTTCTTATCTCTCTTCTTAATGTTAATAAACATAAGAAGCTTTGTATAGTTACCCTCTACATACCACCAGGTAAGAATATTAGCTTATTAGAAGACATTGTTCGCTGGATAACTACAAATATTACCACTGAAACCATTATCTTAGGAGATGTTAACATGACTGGTTACCTGTGACATCTAACACCCCAACTACTAGTCTTAACTTGAATGAGTTCAAACAGCTGATCTCATCCCCTAGTCAACTCAACAATGTGAATCATAAAATGTTATCCTTGAGTGGATACTTGTCTTTGGCCCCAGCAAGTATGCTATCTCAGGAGTACTACTTGATTACATTAGTGACCATCACCTTATATACACCAATAGAAAAATCATCCACCAGCTAAAACACATCACAACAGAGCTACCAAAAATCTTTCTAATTTTCATCATAATACACGGAATAATCTACTAAAATCCATTGTGTCTGTATTAGTTTGCTGAAACTTATTTTCAGTGAATAGCTCTTCATTGAGACATATTCAGCAAAAATCAGTTCCGCAATTCACAGAATTTTCCAAAGGAAGCTAACTACATAACTTTGCCATTTTCCCCATTGTAGTGCAATCTTGGAGTTGGTATATATATATATATATATATATATATATATATATATATATATATATATATATATATATATAGAGGGTGTGGAGGATGAAGCTCCCCCCACTTAGGTGGGTTTGATTTAGTTAGTTGTGGGTTCCGTTGTGCTGTGGGGCAATTGTTCCATTGCTCTTGGAAAATTCCGCAATTGCTGAAGTGATTTTCACTTAATATGTGTTGATGAAGAGGTGTTCACTGAAAATAACATTTGGAGAACTAATATAGACCCAGTCCATCAACTGATATCCACTCAAAACCCTACCACTAGGTGAAGCTGTCAACAAATTCAACAATATATTAATGAATACTTGAAATACCCTTGCCCCTACCAGAAATAAAAGAGTAAAAAATACTCAAACCCCTTGACTGTCTCGTTCTAAAATAATTCTCATGCAAAAGTGTGACAAAGCTTGGAAACAATGGCACAAAGATAAAACCCTCAAACCTTACATCTATAGAAGAAGTTGTGCAAACTCACCAAGAAACAAACTGACCTAGGCAAAAAGATTATCCACTGATACACACAGCTAAAATACCCATGCAGGAGCAGTGTAGCTGCTCCTGTACAGTATATGGCTGCTAAGCGATCCAGGAACATGATGTATTGATGCGCATAAGTGAGCTGACACTCTTACTGCATGGAATCCCATGTGGGATGCTAATTACCTTATTTGCTGGTGAAAACCATGCAAATGAGGTAAAATAGTGATCCAGGAAGCAGGCAGGTAGTCATGCAGGAACAGTGCATGCTGCAGAAATCTATTCAGTTACTAGCTGTATGTGTACCCATAACAAATGCAAGCAGACAGCACCATACATAGTATTACATAACTACACTGTGCTATACTCACCCTGTGCATCAGACCCATATTAGCATGTCCCTGCATCAATGGTATGGATGATATGGATGTGGCACAGGTATCATCATCTGCACGGGGTGGGGTGTGGGTTTGCCAGAGGCCTTGGCTGGGCCATACAATTAACATCATGAGTGTGTGTTTGGATGGGGTATCCAATAGATGAGCTGTGCAGAGGTGCTGTGTGTGTCTGGAGGTGATCTGCCTGTGATACAGATGTGTGTGTGTGTGTGTGTGTGTGTGTGTGTGTGTGTGTGTGTGTGTGTGTGTGTGTGTGTGTGTATATGTATGCACACAATCACACCATGTGGCTACCCTGCACAAGCATACATTGGACAGCTGTGGACCATACATGGCATGGCGTCCAGTTCACCGTCTCCAACCATGGACATGGGAACTGGTCCTGCCAGGGGTATAATTGGCACCAGCAGGTCCAAGGCCTGATGGTGACTGCTGTCTGCTGGATCCATGTCCCTGATAGAACAGGACAGGAACACGTGCCCATGGCCTGCACCGGTGTGATGTGGAGAGCAACCCCCCCTTCAGTAGGGCTGGTGTCACTGCCACTGCAGGAATTTAAAGGTGCATGGCCCCCTAGACTCTCAGCTGTGGTTGCTGCTGACCTACATCCACATGGCCGATGCCCATCCCCCACCACATGCTGTAGCACAGACATGCCATGGTCGAGGACTGCCAAGGTCTCACCCCACCATCTATTCATGACCTCAGTATTTTGACATGTGGCCTCAACAAGGTCATATATGTTACCACATAAATCGGGGAGAGTTGCATCCACCACCCTGAGTATTTGTCTGCTGTGGCATTCACTATGTGCCCAAAACATGTGTCTGGTCACTCTTGCTGTGGCAAGTGTGACAGCGGATTGACGAGCAGCGGTCCTCCTGTGAGCACCCCTGTCCATCTGCCTGTGTGGGAACTCACCTGCACTCTCTCTATGGCCAGTGTCTACACTCACACCTGCCATACTCACCACACTAGCCTGTTCAATGCCACCACCTGCCAACTGTCCATCATCTGTGGCCACTGGTGATGTGGTATGTGTGAGGATTGCCACTGTGTGCAGGGATGGTGTGGACAAGACTGGAATGCCAACCAATGGCACAGATTCAGCCCCTGACAATCCCACATGTACCTCACTATTCCTATCATTATTGTCAGAGTCTCAAGAGATAATGACATCAGTTTCCAAGTGGGAGGGAACCCAAATCCCATTGCCAGGTGAGAGGGGAAGGCAACATATATACATTAATACCTGTACTCTGAGATTGCCTGGTACACACACAAACACACACACACACACACACACACACACACACACACACACACACACACACACACACACACACACACACACACACACACACACACACACACACACACACACACACACACACACTTACAGGTGAGGCGGCACAAATCTATTACACAGACTACACATTACCCAAATGGTGACATGCATGACAAACGGCCCTTAACATTATGCATTGCAGCCAGTTTTACTACATGTAACTAACAATATAGAACTCTGGGATACGTGATTAGTATTAGTCGGTGATGGGACAGACTGCACTCATGTACACATCATTGCTGTTCACCTGTATAGCACAGTGGCAAGTAGTACAGAACAAACCTCACAACTGTACAGATCCTCACAGGATCACAGGATAAAATTAACAAAAAGGAAAGTACCATAGACTGGATACTCACCAACAATCAACCCCATACTTATGAAACAGGAACTCTCCCTGATGATATAAGTGATCACTTATTAACCTACATCATCAGGCTCAAAACCAACTCTCCTACCCAAAACATAACCAGAACAATCAGATCCAAAAAAAATTTTAACTTAGAACTATTTCAAAATGAACTGTTAGCATGTAATTGGACACCTCTAAAACACCTTTCTCTTGATGAAGCTGTAGATTTCTTTAATGCTAAGTTTCTGACCATACTCAATTACCATGCCCCCACACGCCCCATTAGAATCAGAACTAAATCTGCCCCCTGGCTCTCAATTGAAACCAAACAAAAAATCACTCTCAGAAATAAAGCCTGGAACAAATCTCGCAACTAAAAACACAGCAGACTACCAAATCTTTAAGCAACTGAGAAATGAAACCAAAAAAGCAATAATGAACGATAAGAAAAGCTACTACCTGAAACCTCAACATACTCGCCAGAATAACCCACAAAAGTTCTGGGCAAACATAAATCAATTACTACAGCCAAGTAAACCTGTCACACCCAACCCACAAGGCTCTGACATAAGTAACCCCAACCAAACAGCAAATTCCTTTAATTCCTTCTTTACCGAAACTATTCAAACCTTAGCAAGTCAACTTCCCATCAAAAACACAAACATGTCTAACAGCAACCCTAATCCACCCCCACCATTTCACTTTCAACCTGTCCCTACAACTTATATTCTCTCCCTTCTCAAAAAACTCAAACCATGTACTCCTTCTGCTGACCTACTACCCGCTGAATACTTGCAATTAGCAGCTAAATCAATAGCCTTCCCAGTTTCAATACTGATAAACAGAACCATCACTGAAGGATATGTGCCTAAACTTTGGAAAATCTCCCATATTATCCCACTTCATAAGGGTGGAAATTCTACTGAAATCTCTAATTACCGCCCTATAGCCCTTCTTTCACCCTTATCTAAAATTATGGAAAGGTGTATCCACAAGCAACTGCTTCACCACCTTCTCCAAAATAACCTACTCTCTAACGCCCAACATGGTTTCAGACCATCCCACAGTACCACCACTGCCCTCCTCTCCTTTACAGACACAATCAACAAAAATCGTAACAACAACACCCTTTCCTCTGCACTTTTCTTAGATCTATCCAAAGCTTTTGACATGGTCAACCACCAAATACTCATAAGCTTTCTTCAATCCTTATCAATTGATACCCAATCTATTAACTGGTTTAAGTCCTACTTAAGTAACAGACATCAAGCAGTACTCTGGAACTCCACTCTATCCTCCCAACTACCTGTCAACATTGGTGTCCCACAAGGGTCTATACTAGGTCCCCTCCTATTTTCTTTATTTATCAATGACCTACACCAAGTTGCTCCCCAAGCTACATGTATACAATACGCAGACAATTCAACACTAATCTGCTCAGCCACATCTGTATCAGACCTTCACTCCCTCACACAACACATATTTAACTCTGTAGAAGAATGGTTTTCCCAGCACTGTCTACTACTTAACCCTAAAAAAACTAAACTGCTCCTCTTTACACCTTCCAGCAAATCTCCCCATATTGATTTTATATAACATCAAAAAATGGCACACCTATATCACAAGACTCCACTACCAAACTACTAGGCATTACCATTGACAACAACCTGAACTTTGATACCCATATTGACAACACACTTAAAACCATTAACAAGAAAATAGGCTCTCTTTACAGAATCAAACCTTTCCTCGCTCCAGAATCTAGAACAACTATCGCCCACTCCCACCTTATCTCACCCCTTCTCTATGCCTCTCCCATATTTACCAACTTATCAAAAAAGAATCTATCAAAACTAGAAATCTCCTACCACAACATAGCCAGATTTGCCACAGGAAACCCCTACAGAACCCACCACTGTACTAATTTAAAACAACTAGGCTGGCTGGAATATCGGCAGCAACTAAAAATTAACCAACTTGGCTTAGCCCATCAAATTCTGTATCAACCTGACAAAACACCTATTCTATCCAGCCTGATTCATCCATACCATAACCTAAAGTCCCTAAGATCTGCACACAAACTTCTTATAGACACTGTCAAGTCAAACAAGGCCGGAGACTCCCTTTTCTCTAACACTGTTGGAAAAGATTGGAACCTGCTTCCCTCTGAACTTTCATCTATTCCCTCCAAATGTCCCTTTAAAAAGAAACTCAAGATATACCTCAAAACACAATGGCTGTGCCCCTGTACTAATCCTGACTAACTTTATTTCACCCCTGACTTTACTTCACATTTGCAATTTCTCAATTTCTATGTCAAAATCAGCATCTACTGAACTCCTTCTAAATATCTACTTTTCATCTTATTTTCCTATATCCCTACTCTCTGTATATGTTATTGTATTCTCCATGTATGTCATGACCTACAATTCTTTTTGTTATTCCATAACCTTTGTACTATCTACTTTACATGTAGTTCATTAATGTTTTTTTACTTATTATCATTAGAGATTAGAATTTTTGGAGCTTATCTCCCCGGGCCTCTACTGAAAATGGACATATATCCAGCTAGACTAGCCCGGTCAACAAATGTAAAATAAAATAAAATAAAATGTGTAGATGTCTTTCTCATATGTCTGGTCTGTTTCTCATAACCCCTGTGTTTCTATTATACATAACTGGGATGATCTGAGGAGTGACATCACTGATTAATGACATACATTTGAGTGTCAGACCTCCAAACCAGCAGTAAATGTATGGTCACACAATTTCTGTTACACCACCAACCTTCTAAGCTTACAGTCGATATGATAAGTGTACACAACCCCTGTTAACATGCCATGTTCTTGTAATATATGAGATGGCACCGCAATAATGCATTCAAATATTTTACCCACCTTTCGTGTGACATATGACCTGTGCAATCCAATCGATAAACAAACAAATGTGTTATGTGTAAAATATAATGACTGTAATATGTACAATATGGTGTTTGCATAAGTGTGCACACCCTTAAAATGATACTTTATTGAAGCACCTTGTAAGTGACTTACAGCATTCACTCTTCTTGTGAAGGTGTCTATCAGCAGGACAAATCTTGACATGGCATTATTTGGCCACTCTTCCACGCAAAGGTCACCCAACTTTGTCAGATTGCAAGGGAAGCTCATGTGCACAGCCCTCATCAGATCACACTGGGGTTTGTCTATCTGGTGTAGGTCTAGGCTCTGGCTGGGCCAATCCATAACCATAAGTGTGTTCAGGTGGAGCCTTTCTTAGGTAGCTTTGGGTGTATGCTTTGAGTCTTTGTCATGTTGAAGGCTGACACCCCTCCCCATCCTCAGCATTCTTGCAGACACCTGATGGATTTTGGTCAGACGTGGGTGTTATTTGGAACTGTTCAGAATTAACACCACCATGACTACAGGCCCAGTTCTGGCTTTGGAACAGCATCCTCACAGCAGGCCACTGCTACCAGCATGAGTCACCATGGGGATACTGGTGTTCAGGTTAACAGGGGTGTTGCTTGTGCCCCACAGATACCTTTTGGTATTGTGGCTGTGTGGTCAATCCATAGTCTCATTACACCATAACACATTTTCACACATGCCTTTGGAAAGCTTGATGTGCTGTATTGCAAATTGTATCCACCCCTGAATGTTTTTTGGTGTGGGGAAGTGCTTCCATCTTCTGACCATACCCCATAGGCCAGACGTATGCAGAATATGGGAAAATGTTCTCACATGTAGTACACCACACCAGTACTTGCAAGAGATTCCTGCAACTCCCTCAGTGTTGCTGTATGTCTCCTGGCCTCCTCCATGATCAGATTTTGACATGGCTTGTCATCAGTTTTGGAGGGACATCAGGTTCTTTTCAACAGCACTGTTGTCCCATATTCAATCCACCTTTTGACAACTTTCTCCACTGTGTTCCATGGTGTATCCAGTGATCTGGTAATGTTGTTGTACCCTACTCTTGATTGATACCTTTCAAATATGAGATCCCTTTGCTGCTTTGTAAGATGTCTGCAAGCCATGACTGTTGCAGGCAACTGAGAAAATGTCAAGAATATCCTACCTTGACAGCAGGCTGTTATTTGGTGTTACTAAGAGTACCTTTACTTGGTAGCAGGTGTGTACCCAAGCAGACTGAATACTGTCAGTAAATCACAAGCTGCTGCAATAAAATATTTTTTGAAGGGTGTGCACACATATGCATCCAGCTTATTGTAAGGTTTGTATACTCCATATCTAGTGACCAACAGATTGATTGGTTTTACAACTGCATTGTTCATGTCATAGGTCACATTACAGGTTGGAAAAGGTGTGGACCGACATATTGTGGTCTCAATATGTATATATATATTACAAACACCTGGCATCTTAACAGGGATGTGTACACTGTTTCTATCCACTGTATGAGAGTAATGTTTCACACATGTCCCTACCTTATGTCATTTGTCCCCCCATTTTGTTGGTCTCTGTCTAGATGTCTTGCACTGACAGGTTGTGATGTATGCTACAGGGATGTTAAATTCTCTTCAGATAGGCATCCGTGGTGAACACTGTGATGCAATGCAGTTAGCCTCACCACAACTTAACATGCACATAAAGCAATATGGCTATGAGTGACAGTTTTGTGCATGGTACATTGCATGGCCTTCACATGCCTGGGTTATTGGCAAACCACAACATACAAATTCCATGCTCACCAGCTTCAATCTGCCATCCCACATGCAGACCAGATGGACCTAGATAGTTATGGGACAGAAGTATTGTCAGCAGACTCACATGTGGCATTGCTGCAGGATGGATGCAGCATGTCCACACATTTACAGTACAACCCCCAATACTACACAATTTGCTCTCCTTCACCATAGATGTGCACTTCTGTGCATTAGAAAACCCCATCCACAACTGCAATCTAACTTGACACATGCATGTAGATACTCTACAAATACAAGTATGTCTGCTACAGTAGTCTAGTAATCTCCACTGGGGCCTTACCTGCACACTCCTTGTCCATTGTCTGGGTGCCACCCACCTCCAGTATCTGGAGGGTCTGTACCCTGATGTTGTACTGGGATGGGTGCCCCAAGGTTGCCAAGGAGCTCCTCTGTGGGTGTGAGTGGGGGCTGCATGGCTGGGCTCTCACCTGTCTGAGGCTGTGTGGTCCCTGGCCACTGCAGAACCCTTTGCTGGGCATGGAGTATGAGGTCATTTGCATGATGCCAGACCTGCTCGTATGTATGTGTGTGTGTGCAGGCCGACATCATTTACCCTGTGGACTAAGTCATCCCACAGGCCAATCCTCTCTCACAGATGTTGCTGGCTCTGGCCAAACATTATGGCATGGTTCTGTAGTATGGCTTCTAGGATTATATTTGTTGCAGCTGCTGAGAAAGTAGACCTTTGCTGATGCAACATTGCACCTGGAAGACATAAAAAGGGAAACACATCACAGGACCTCATACATTTGGCAACAGTATGTACAGAGCCTGCACATCTACATTGAATACCAGTAGCCACCACTCACAACCACAACATACCCCTGTAATCTATCAGCACTGTATCTGCTTGCATTGCACTGCTGGTCCTCATGTGTCATATTCCCCACAATGATGGCTAGTTAATTTCATAATCCTGTACTCCTCATTCATGTCTGTGTAGAGGGATGACATTGGCCATCCTCAATGTGGATGTGGTGTGGATGGTGCCAAGGCTTGGTGTGACTAAAGTGTGTAATGGAGCTGGGAGCACATGCCTGAGTTCATGTAGGATGTGGAAAGGGATGTTATCAGGTCCCATGGATACTTATTTTTGTTGCCTTTCAGTAGGCAATATGTACCTGCTCACTGGTGATGAGGGGAGGGGTATGGGTGCTGTGCATATCCAACTATAGTGATGCTGAGCCAGGGAGTGATGTTTGCCCTAAACCTATCTGCAGCAGGTTGGCTATAGCTATGTTGTGTGTGTATGTGGTCTGATTGACCACCATTACAGGGTGGGTTGGTTTGTTGTCTCTGAGATTGCAGACATATGTGAAGATGGCCTTGAGACTGGCCTTGTGATTGGCCTTGGTGGATGTGTCCAATTTGTATTCACGGTTACCCTTACAGCCCTCCACCTGTGACCTTATACGCTTGATCAGACAAAGGCTGACTTGATGCCAAGTTCGTGCCAGCTTCTAATTTGCCCTGTACAGCCAATATAGGGACCAAGTCTGTGATTTGTGGATTGTTAAAACGAACACGGTATAAACTTCAAACTGAAAACAAAAAATAGCCAAGGCTAATGGTACAAACAGGCAATTTGATACAGTTCAGTAAGTGCTTTCGTGGGTAGAAATGCTCCCAATTCTTCAAACTCAATTACAAAGTTAATAAAACACTTTTAAATTGGATTCTACGAAAGCACATGACAGTCAGCTGATTAATGATATCCAATAAGGCTTAAATAACAATTAAAAAAGCTATTAAAAAGCCGTAGTAAGCTCAAATAAATAAACATTTAAAAACATAACCAGATATAAATATGTATACAAAATACACATAAAAAATACATGCTCAAAAACAGGTTCATTTTAATTTATGCCCTAAGGTTGGATGAAATCATCTCTTCAAATTCTTTAACTTTAAAATGCAGGCTACAGAGCATGCATCATTTAAGAACATGCATCATTTAACCCAGGGTATTTAAAAGCATCTAGTTTAAGCTGCCAATACAGCTCATGTTGTTCCAGCCATAAGGAAAATGGGCCTCCCCTTATATGATTAAAAATCTGATCAATTATTCTAAAAGAAAATATATGACCAGAGTTATTAAGAACATGCTTAACTAAAGCATTCTCTGGTTTTAAATTTCTTATGGCGTACTGGTGCTCGTATATTCGTTCCCTGAGTTTCCTGTCGATCTTGCCTATATAAAACTTTGGAAGGAATTACATTTAGCTAAGTAAACACATACTTTGGAGTTACAATTATATCTTCCATGGCAAGAAAGTTGCATATTGTTAACCTGATACTTAAATCCAGTGTCTATAAACTTGCAATAATTGCAAGCTTTTAAATACCCTGGGTTAAATAATGCATGCTCTATAGCCTGCATTTTAAAGTTAAAGAATTTGAAGAGATGATTTCATCCAACCTTAGGGCATAAATTACTATGAACCTGTTTTGAGCATGTATTTTTTATGTGTATTTTGTATACATATTTATATCTGGTTATGTTTTTAAATGTTCATTTATTTGAGCTGACTAATGCTTTTTTAATGGATTTTTTAATTGTTATTTAAGTCTTATTGGATATCATTAATCAGCTGACCGTCGTGTGCTTTTGTAGAATCCTATTTAAAAGTGTTTTATTAACTTTGTAATTCAGTCTGAAGAATTGGGAGCATTTGCACCCATGAAAGCACTTACTGAACTGTATTAAATTGCCTGTTTGTACCATTAGCCTTGGCCATTATTTGTGTATTGCTGCTGTCCAGCAAAGGGGATTACTTTACTTTGGTAGAGGCAGGTTTTATGAGTAAGGTATTGCTGAGTACATACAGCTATGGTGGTGTTCATATAGATGTTTGTAGTAGGCATGGACACACAGTTATAACATAGCTGGACACCTCTCCAATTCCAAACAGATAATCATGCTTATTGTAGTACCCATGGCTGTGCAAGGGCAATACAACAACCAGTAGCTGTAGAAATGTCACTCTGTTGAATGCACAGTAAGTAAGATTACACACGTTTACAACATGTACATCTTATTTAACTGACATTTTGCATCCCATGTCTGTTGTTATGAGGTGACCAGATACACCTACCCATACTGACATGTGCACAGGTAATACCCGATATACATTTCTGTTCTGTGCCAGTATGGCACACTGTATTCACACTCTAGCTGCCCAGTCATCCCTCTCAACCTGTTAGAGCAGGACATCTGTAGGACACCACACATACATGGGGGCAATTGGACAAAATTAGTGACACTGTCTTAATATTGCTGTAATACACTTGAGTCATTCAATAGCACAGTAGCCTTTGCATTGACATATATGCCCTGGAGGATGTCCAACACTCATATGGCAGGAAGAGGAGAAAGGCTAGGAGTGTGGTAGTGAAGGTAAGAACTTTTAATGTTGGCAGTATGACTGGTATAAGGACAGAGCTAGCTGATATGATGGCCAGAGGAAGGTGGATATATTGTGTATGCAAGAGACCAGATAGTAGGGGGAGTTACAGCTAGGTGTATCAGAGCCAGGTTACAATTGTGCTATCGCGGTGTGGATGAGAGGGGAAAGGGGGTAGGGGTTATCTTGATGGAACAGTATGCCAGTGTTTTTGGAGGACAGCATAAGTGCCTGATAGAGTAATGTTTATGAATTTGGAAATGGATGATGTAATGATGAATGTTGTTAGTGCATATGCTACACAAGCTGCTTGTGCGGTGGATGGGAAAAAGAAATGTGAAGTCAGTTGGATGACATGATGATGACTGTACCCGATGGTGAGAGAGTGGTGATTGCAGCAGATTTCAATGGCCATGTTGGTGAAGGGAACAGAGGGGGATAAGGAAGGGATGACTATGTTTGGTGTTAAGCAAAGAAATGCAGATGGTGAGATGTAGTGAATGTTCCAAAAGGATGGACATGGTTGTGGTGAATACATACTATAACTAGAGGCAGGAGCATATGGTGACATACACGAGTGGATGAAGATGCACACAGGTGGAATATACCCAATATAGGAGGGCCAGATTGAAGGAGATTGGAGACTGTAAAGTGGTGACAGGCTAAAGTGCAGTTAGGCAGCAGACTATTGGTCTGTAAAATGATGTTGATGATCAAGACGATGAGGAGTGTGAGGGCAGCACCAAGGATCAGATGGAACCTGGAAAAGGGTGATTGTGAGGTGAAGTTCAGGGAAGAGATAAGACAGGCACTGGGTGGCAGTGATGATTTACCAAATATCTGGGTAAGTACAGCAGAGCAGTAAGGGAGATGGCTATAAAGGTGATTGGTTTGACATGTGGATGGAGGAAGGAGTACAAGGACACCTGGTTGTGGACTGAGGAAGTACAGGATAGTATACAGAGAAAGAGGTTGGGGATGAAGGAGTGAGATTGTTGGAGAGATCAGGAAAGTAGACAGGAGTAAAAGGAAATGAGGTGCTTGGTAAAGAGAGAGGGGGCAACGTCTAAGGATGAGGCATATGATGACTTGTATGACAGGTTGGACACTAAGGAGGTATGACAGGACTTGTACCGGTTGGATAGACAGAGGAACTGAGGTAGGAAAGATGTGCAGCAGATAAGGGTGATAAAGGATAATGAGGGAAATGTACTCACAAGCAAGGAGGGTGTGTTGAACAGATGGACAGAGTACTTTGAGAGGCTGATGAATGAAGAGAATGAGAGAGAGAGAGGGTTGGATGATGTGGGTATGGTGAATCAGGAAGTGCAATGGCTTACGAACGAGGATGTAAGGATAGCTATGATGAGGATAAATACTGGAAAGCCTGTTGGTCCTCACGACATACCTGTGGTAGCATGGAGGTGTTTAGAGGAAATGATAGTGGTGTTTTTCACCAGATTGTTCAATGATATCTTGGAAAGTGAGAGATTGCATGTGGAGTGGAGGAAAAATGTCTTTGTACCATTTTAAGAATAAGGTTGATATACAGAGCTTTAGTAACTACAGAGGGATAACATTAACTAGTCACAGCATGAAGTCATGGGAAAGAGTAGTGAAAACTACATTAAGCAGGGGGGTTATGAGTAGTGGTCAGCAGTTTGTTGTCATGCCAGGTAGAGGTACTACAGATGCAATGTTTGCTCTGAGAGTGTTGATGGAATAGTACAGAAAGGTCAGGGGTTGCTTTGTGTCTTTCTGGACGTAAGGAAAGCATATGACATGGTGCCTAGAGGGGAGTTGTGGTATTGTATGAGGAATTCATGAGTGGCAGAAATATATGTAAGACTGGTACAGGATATGTACACAGGTGGTGTGACAGTGGTGAAGTCTGCAATGGGATTGACAGATGCATTTAAGGTGGAGGTGGGATGACATCAGGGATCAGCTGTGAGCCCTTTCTTATTTGCAATGGTGATGGACAGGTTGACAGACAAGATCATACAGGAGGCCCCATTGACTATGATGTTTGCAGATGACATTGTGATCTGTACTGAGAGTGCAGTAAAGATTTAGGAGACCCCAAGCGGTGGAGATATGTTCTAGAGAGGAGAGGAATGAAGGTCAGCAGGACTAAGACAGAATATCTGTGTGTGAATGAGAGGGAGGGTAGTGGAATACTGAGGATGCATGAAGTAGAGTTAGCAATGGGGGATGAGTATGAATGATAGGGATCAACATTTCAGAATAATAATGACTGTGGAGGACAGGTGAAGACAAGAGTACAGGCAGGATGGAGAGGGTGGAGAAGAGGGTCAGTTCTGATTTGTGACAGATGAGTACCAGTAACAGTGATAGGGAAGGTCTACAACAGGGTAATGAGACCAGCTATGTTATATGGGTTGGGAACAGTGTCAATGACAAAGAGGCAGGAGTCACAGTTGGACATGTCAGAGTTACAGATGTTATGATTTGCACTGGTTGTGATGAGGGTGGACAGGATTAGCAATGTGTATATGACAGGGTCCACCCATGTTGGACAGTTTTGAGACAAAGCCAGAGAGGCAAGATTATATAAGTCTGGACATGTGATGCAGAGAGATGATGAGTATATTGGAAAAAGGATGGTAAGGATTAAGTTGCCAGGTAAGAAGAAAAGAGGAAGGCCTCAGATAAGGTTCCTGGATGTAGTAAGAGAGGACATGCAGGTGGTTGGTGTGACAGAGGACAGGCAGAAATGGCAACAGATGACCTACTGTGGTGACCCCACAGGAACAGCCAGAAGAAAAAGAAGGAGATGTTGTAACATCAGTCTTCACATATTTGCCAGTGATTTGCCAGACATAACACAACTGTATGAGTAAATGATTACAAATATAAGGCACATATATGGTTAGTCTGCATAACACTGGAGAGTTTAATGGTATGAGCTCAGTAGATCATACACAGTTCAAAACACATGTGCAACAGTACTTTACTATCCAAATGCTATGTATAGGTCTCTCACATTTCTGAGACAAGCAAGTATATCATAGTTGTATTCACAAATAAGATATAGATATGTTTGACATCCCAGTAGCTGGCCTAGCATTGTCAAAGTCAGTATTGTTCAACACACACTGCAGTAGTAGTCATATGTGAGCCATCCTTTCCTGGGGTGGCTCAGATGCCTGACCTATGATCTATGCCACTGCAGACAGACACAGATACTATGGCTTAGGTTCTGATCAGCAATATATCAGTACAGCAAGTCTTGTTGAAACATATATGTTACAGTTCCTATTTCCCGTTCTTACATACCCTCTACTGCAGTCCATTACATGTTTACTTGTTTGACAAACCTGTTTGTTTTATTCAAGATTAGGCAATTATGCCCTGCTTGATTTTTCTTTTTCTTTTTGCTGTTTTTCTCTCTCACTCTCAAGGATGTAAAGTGTAGATCTCTTTTTGCATAGGCAGCAACTTGCCTATTGTAGGTAATGTGCATGAGCAGCTGATGGCTTTTGCACTAATTGGTGTCCCCCACTTCATAAATGCATTCAGGACAGCTGTGTTGTTATTCATATAGCCAATGGCATAGCAACACACTCCTATCATTGAGTACATCATATGACCTTTGGCCCTTTTCCTTGTCAGTGAGGAGAACTTCATGGAGGTGTGTGAACAACAGCATCACAGAAGGTATTTGCAAATACCTCTAACAACCAAAACTGTGGATACAGGCCAACAGCATGGGGGAGAATGTTCCAGATATAGGGACATGTACATATTGCTGTTATACATTTGGATTAATGCTAGTCTAACAGGGTTTGCATGGACATGAAGTTCCTGGGTGATTTTAACTCTGACAGTGTTATGTGTTTGACATAACTCTCACCTGTAGGGCTATCCGCAGAATGGCCAGAATTTGGACTCCAATGTTTGGTGTGTTCCTCAGACATTTTTTGCCTTTGGAAAATCAGTAGCATACTCTGGGGATTGCAGTCAGTAACAGCTAACATCCATTTGTGTTTCTGACCTCATATCCCTCAGAAAAAATATGTTACAACTAACCTTGTTACAATAACAACATTCTCAGTTTATAAAATCAATATTTCAAATATGCCCCTGTTTTTGGGCCTCTGTCCCACAATTATGTCAGGCTGTTTCCAAATGTCATGCAGTAAGAGGTTGGTAGGTATGGTAAATGATTATTTAGTGCCCACATTCCTGACATTATCCCAGTGATGTAACAGACTACCAGACATGTTGTATGGAAGAGGCCTTATATATGAGGGGAAAGCCTAGACATTCTCTGGGATTCTGTACAGTTGAGAGGTCTGTGTATTTCTGTCAATTGTTGACAGCCTTTCAGGATTGTGTAGCAGTGTATTGTGTCAATGTTATTTGACCTGTGTAGTGAGGGGCGTGGCTGTATGTGTTATGGCTCCTTTTCTATCTGCCTGTGCATGATGCTCCTGTTTCGGGTGGTCTATCAGCAGTATATGTCTGTAGGGACAGACTGAAACATGTCCCATACCACAGTCAAGCATCATAGTACACTGTGAATTGGGCCAGTATATGTGGAGGTAGTGTGTGAGTGGCAAACATGTTGAGATGCTTTTGTTCACACAGTCCTTATACTGTACTATTCCTTTGGCTTGCTGGTATGTCACTGTGACTGTGGTGGAATTGGTTGTGGGTATGCACTTTCACAATACTGTCTGTTTTTCAGTGGTGTGACTTCCCTGTAGTGCCTAATATATTTGCCAATTCATGTGTAATTCCTCCCACCAGATTTGGGTTAGTGCTGTGTCAGTGTGACTGTAGTTTGTACAGTGCTTGGTGACATGCTTAGCAGTTGAGTGTAGTTTCCCTAATGTGATGTTATGTCCAAATATTTGTAGGCCATAGTGTTGCCTAGCCCCCATAAGTGTTGTGTATTTCTGACACATCACTGGGCTGATGTGAGGATTTCAGTCACTAACTAGTGGGAAGTAATTGAGTGTTGGATTTGTGCTATTTCAGTCAATATATGTTAGTACAGATATGAGAGTATTACTGCAGCAACTGTCAGCCTATCTACGCCAGTATTTCAGATATGTCCTTATTTCAATGGCTTTCTCCACCCACTTTGTCAGGCCTGGCCCAGGTTCGTTGCACTAAAGGGTCTAAGCCTGCCTCGGGACTGCCTGGATTGTTGCAGTATATCCAGGTTTATTGCTCATATTTCTGGTCTGTTCCACAGATGCATTATTTTCATATCCCTGGTAAATCACTGTGAGGATCTAAGGATTTATGACAGGAAATGATGACATACATTTCAGTTTCAGAACGTACATCCTTCAGAATATGGACTCAGAAACACACCCTGTCACTCTGGCAACATTCTACATTTATAAGAGCGTTATTTATATGTCTCTTGTTTTGTCCCTTTGTCCTCTCATTTGGACAGCCTTGGGCCAGATCTCTTGCAGTAAGGGGTTGGTAGGTATGGTTCTGAGGTATGACTCCACTACATGTTATGAGTATGTATATATATATATATATATATATATATATATATATATATATATATATATATATATATATATATATGCACATTTTTTCTGTCTATCTATATATATATAGTTACTTTTTATATATCTAACATTAAACACTGTCAAAGTAAACCAACTAAGTGCTTTCGCCAAGAAACATGAATTGGCTTCATCAGTCACTCAATTATGATGCAACTTCCTTTATATACTCTAATTACTTAAGCAACTATTCATGATTTTGCTTGCATCAATGAAATTACCCTGACTAAACTTAAAGACATACTTCCCCTGAATATGTAATGTACACAATAACATGCTGCAAACCATAATAAGTACATTCAAGATAAAATATTAGTAATAGTACTAATAATGAACATAATAATATAAAACATACTTAAAAAATAAACTTAAAAATTCAAACATAGTTGATCTGTTTGTTGCAGTCAAATAAGTGTTTTCACAGTATACTTAAAATTAAATCTCTGCTTTCCTTTGCTTCAAAAAGGGAGCTATTGAACAATAATCATTTAAACCTGGCTTGCAACAAACATTTAGTCTCAGTTGCCATTTAATTTCTCTGGCTTCTAATTCTAATTCATCATCCCTACCCTTAGAGTCACTCTGTACTCTACCAATGACAAAGTATAAAAATCTCTTGTAGTTGGGACATTCTAGAGTGTGAACATACAAAGCATTGTTCATTTTTTTAATTTTTAATGTCTCTAAGGTGCTCAGTAATGCAATCCTGTAGCCTTCTTTTGGTCTTGCCTATGTAAACCCAGGGCATGATAAGCATGTGGCTAAATAAACCACCACAGTTGTGTTGCAGTTACACCTGTCCTGGCATCCTATAGCATGTTCAAAACTTCCTATAAAGACATTCGTGCCATCATTTATATTTTTACAGGTCTTGCAAGCACCACATTTGTACATCAATGACCTGTGTTTCCCTTGTTTTCTGTTGACACTTTCAAGAATATTCTTTATATTACACCTTCTACTGTACACAACCTTAGGTTTATGCCCCAACGTTTCCTTCATTTCTTTGTCAAAATGAGTTTTCCGTATATTATTAACACTTGATACCAAAGTTGATGTTTCTGTATTGTATTGTAATACCAGAACATTGGTGTCTAGCTTGGCCGTGTTGGTTCTATTAATATTTAGACCTGCTTTCAAAATAGGCTTAAATTAATATTTCTCTTAAGCATAACTTCTCTCTTCACTTTCAGCAGAAGACTTAAGGGGTAGCCTCTATTTAGGAACATTCCAATTAATGTATAGATCTCTTTTTTTTAAATGTTCCATCGCTACTAATGAGCCTAGATAACCTGACTTTTTGGCCTTTTATTATACCCTTCCTCTGATGGAAGGGGTGGCAACTGTTGTAGTGCAGTAACATATTGGACTATGTTTCCTTTCTGTGGATGCTACTGGCCAAGGTGCCCCAGGCAATGTCCTTAGTCAACTCAATATTTAAAAATTCTATCTTATCACAGTGCCATTTATATGTGAACTCAAGGAAAGTGGTTGCGCCGTTAATGCATTTTATGAAGTTGTCCATCACATGTTCCTCTCCTCGTCATAAAATTATTATGTCATCCAGAAACCTCACATACAGAAATACATTGGCCATAAAGGCAGAGGAAAAAACATATTTTTTTTCTAGGAGAACCAGAGTCGCAAAGCTAGGAGCACATTTGGCTCCCATAGCCACTCCTGCTTCCTGATGATATAATTCATCTTCAAAAATCATAAAGTTGTTAGTCAAGACCACTTCCATGAGTCCATCTAATAAGTTGACCTTGGATTGATCTACGAGTGTTTCATGCAAATACTGCCTTGGTGGCTTGCTTTTCTTATTTTTATTACTGGTTACAAGTTTTTGAGCTATTTGGCTTGTTTTATTATACTATACATATATATATATATATATATATATATATATATATATATATATGTGTGTGTGTGTGTGTGTGTGTGTGTGTGTGTGTGTGTGTGTGTGTGTGTGTGTGTGTGTGTGTGTGTGTGTATATTTTATATGTAGATCACTATTTATATTATATATATATATATATATATATATATATATGTGTGTGTGTGTGTGTGTGTGTGTGTGTGTGTGTTTGTGTGTGTGTGTGTGTGTGTCCATATATATATGCATCTCCATTCATATAAACATGTGTATATTTATAAATATGAGCCCTGGCAGATTCTACAGAATCTTTTCCCTACTATTGAATGAGCATACATTGGAAAAAGCATCTGCAATCCTTACAGCTCAAATGGTGTAGTTGTACATTGCTTTGACTATGGTGTACAGGGCCTCTGGGTTAAAGGGATGGTCATTTTGTTGCTCTTACTCCCACTTACAACTGCTTACTCATGCTTACACCCACACTAATTCTTAAAAAGAAAAGAGAAATGGGGTGATAGGAATGTGGTGGAAACGGGGCACGCAGAGGGAAGAAAGGAATGTGGTGGAAATGGGGCACACAGAGGGAAGAACAATATGGAAGATAGCTATTGATGTGCATAATGGGTGTACAGTAGGTCCATAGCTGTCTATTTCTTATACAGAAAGAACTGTGCATTTGTACAGACTTTGGAGGTGAGTTTGGACACTCAAATCCCCAAGACAGGGGTAAGGAAAACAGAAATGTGTTGTTAAACCTGCTAAGCAGAGCTGAGCATTGCTAACCATTGCTCACAGTTCATTCTCATAATATACCACACTAATGACTTAATTTAGTAAGTGTATATGATTTTCCTTACATGACATGGTTGTATGTGCTTTCATTACAGTAGCAAGGGGTGTAACTATAGTGTATGGGACACATGTATACATGGGTGTTTTCACATGTTATATGCACTCACTCATCCATTTTACATCAGCTACACTACACTGGGTGACAAAAATAACTTACCACATATTTTAATATGGACATGACACTTTTAACACTGCTTTCCCATGTAGATTTGGATTGCCTGTTGTATTACTCGAACCATGTACACCTGCATGCAAAACTGGGACTCTGACCACTGCACTATCTTGGTTTGGTAATTTGAGCTGTATATTTCTACTTATCATCTATTGGATATTAATATTATATTACTATATTAAATGGAGAGTATTGCAATTTTACTTTTATTTATTTTATTTTATTTATTTTACATTTGTTGACCAGGAAAGTCGAACTGGACACATGTCCATTTTCAGCGGAGGCCCGGGAAGAAAAGCTCCAGTTACATAACAGGTACATAAACATACATAAACAAGTTAATACAAATGGTGGAATACACATACAAAAACAAGTTTCAATCATAGGTAAATATGGCCAGTTAGCAAGGCTCATAGTTAGTTGTCTTGTCAGATAATAAACTAATCTTGCAGTATAATACATTCTGTACTCAATCAACACATGCAGTATATTGCAGCCTTATGCAGCTAGGATATAACAGTACCTAGCAGGTTTGTGTGTTGTTTTATAATGTTTTCTTAACTTATTAAAGCAAGCAGTTTAATGTGAGAAACTAGAGTTTAGATTATCCATGAGTTAAGATATTCATACTTATAAAAGCAGGTAGTTACATGTTAGAAGCTAGACTTAACATTGTCAATGAATATTGATATTTCTAGTATTTCAGCCCTTACCCAGGGGTAAGACCAGAACATAGCCAGTTGTTTGTGAGGTGAGTTTTAGTAGTTTTTTTTTAATTGAGTTGTGGAGTTATTTGATGTTATTTGGGCAGGTAGGGAGTTCCAGAGTTTGGAAATGTAGCAGCTAAAGAGAGATTTACCTGCCTCATTGTTATGTCTTGTAACTTCAGTGAGGTTAAGGGTACTTGATCTCAGGGTTCTTGCAGTAGTGTGAGGGTGTATTAGGTTTTGGAGGGCTGGAATCTTATTTGAGTGATGGTATAACTTATGTGCTAGTGACAATTGATTGAGTTGAAGTATTTGATGGAACTCCAACCAGTTCAGTTTCTTGAGAGCTACACAGCGGTGTGTTCTATATGCTGATTCTGTTGCAAATTTAGCTATCTTATTATAACAGGTTTCTAGTTTGGATAGTTTTGTTTTATGGAGGTTGGTAAATACTGGGGATGTGTAGAGGAGGGTGGATAGTAGCTGTGTCCTGGCTATTGTGGTTTTGGATTGCTTGGAGAGAAATTACTTGTTACATTAAAGGAGCCCCAGTTTTTTGTGAAATTTTTTTACAGTTTGAGCAATATGTAAGTTGAATCTTAGGTGATTGTCTATTTCTACGCCTAAAAGTTTGGTGTGGGTAGTTGGTATAATAACAGTTTTGTTATTAGAGGTGATAGTGAAGTTGTCCGAATGGGGGAAGGCTCTATAAGAGGTGAAGAGGAGTAATTTGGTTTTAGCTGGGTTGAGAATAAGCTGATGGTTGCTAAGCCAGGTTTCAGCTTGTGAGAAGCATTCATGTGTTTGGGAGTGGAGGTATTCCAGAGTTGGGGCGGCACATATGATTGTGGTGTCATCTGCATATTCAATTATTGTGGCTTTTAGCATGGAGGAAGAGAATTGATTGGTGAATAGAGTGAAGAGTAATGGACCTAGAATGGAACCTTGTGGGACTCCAAGGGGTACTGGGTGAAGAGAGGATATTTGATTCTGCCATTTTACAGCTTGTTGGCAACCTGATAGATAGTTCTCAAACCATTTGAAGGAGGAGAATTCGAGTTTTAGGGTAGATAGAGTATGGAGAAATTTGTTATGATCCACCATATCAAATTCTTTAGATAAGTCTAAGAATATGTCAGAGACTAGATGGTCATTATTTCTATAATGCTGTTAGTGAATGCTACTAGTGTGATGTGTTACTATGAAAGGGTCTAAATCCATGTTGGTTTTTGGATAGCAAATTGTTTTTTGAAGGTAGTCCATGAGTTGTATGTGTATGACCCGTTCTAAGATTTTTGATAAGGGTGATAAAATTGCAATAAAACAGTAGTTGTTGAATTCAAAGGAGTAGCCTCCATTGTGTAATGGTATAATATAGGAGTTTTCCATATGTGTGCGACTTTGCACTTAGAGATGGACCTATTGATGAGGATTGAAACAGGGTAGGCTATAGCTGATGTGGCTTTTTGGAGGTATTCAGAGGGTAGGTTATCAGCAGCCAGAGTGGTGGGTTTGAGCTTTTGGAGAAGTTTTTGAATAGTTTTGGTTGATACTGGCTGAAAGGTAAAGTGGGATGTATTAGTTTCTTGTTCAAGTGGGCCTGTTGTAGTTGGTGTGTTTGTTAAGGGGTGGGGTGTGGTAATCAGTTGGTTATTAGCTAGGGTTTGGATTGTTTCAGTAAAATATTTATTAAACTGGGTGGGGATGTTATCATGGTTGTTCTGAGTTGTGGGTGAGGGTGTTGTTGTTTTTCCAGGTTGCAATACAGAGTTGATTGCAGCCCAGAACTTCTGAGGGTTGTTTACATGTTTTTGTTGTAGGTTTTGGTATAGCTGACTTTGTCCATTTTGATGTGTTTTTTGACTTTATTCCTTAATTCTAAGTATGTTAGTTTGTCTAGTTGGGTTTTGGTTTTTTGAAATTGGTTCGATGCTTTATCCCTTTCTAAGATAATAGTTTTGGTTGGTTTAGTTAGCCAGGGTGCATATTTGTTTTTTATTCTTGTGGTTCCAGAGGGAGCATGGTGGTTAAGAATTTGTATGAAGGTTATATTAAAGTACATTACTGCCTTTTCAAGAGGTAATTGATTAAGAGGGGTTCATTTGCAACATCTTAGGTCATTGATGAAGTTATTAGGGTTAAAGTTATTTTTAGTTCTGACTTCTCTTAGAGTTACATGCTTATTTGGGGAGATTTGGCTCTTAGAAAATATGTTGATTGGTAGTCACTGAGAATGTCTGGTAGACATCTGGTTAGGGATGCAAGGGATGGATGGGATAAGAGTATCCAGATCAGTATGGATTGGAGTTTGGAACTTTTGTCATTCCTGGTGGGGGTAGTGATAACCTGGGTAAAGCCATGGAGGTTGATGTGGGTGAGTGGAGTTTGGCTAGAATAGCTCAGCCAGTCTATGTTAAAGTCACCAAGCAAGATATTCTCTTGGGGTAAAGAGGTAGATATGTATTCAAGTAGGTTTTCTAAGGTAATAATTTTATTTCCTGGGGGGGATGTAGCAGCCAATGATATTAATATGTTTGTTTGGGTTTACTTGAGATTTGGCAAGAATAAGTTCTGCATTATTGAATTCTGGTAGGGTAATATCAGATTGTTTGAGGATGAGGTGGTCTTTGTACATTATGGCCCAACCCTTTTGCCTAATCTGTCAATATGAATGATATTACATCCTGGGGCTGTAATTTCATTATTGTGGATATCTGGTTTTAGCTAGGTTTCAGTAAATAGGACAATTTCAGGTTTGTATAGAGATAATAGGGCATGCAGGTCATGGATTTTGTTAAGGATACTCCTCATGTTTAGATTAAGAAAGAGGAGAGAGGGTTTTGGTCTATGGAATAAGGGGTTATGTTGATGCCTGTTTGGGATGTTTGTTGTGTGTGGTCCTGGGTTGGGGTGAATGTCCCCACAACATGTGAGTTATTGGAATAGATATGAAAGGAGTTTGTTAAATCTGACAGCTATTTTAAGACCATGGTATTGAGGACTGCTGTCATGACATTATGGTATACATTTCAGTTTCAGACTTGTATTCTTCTGAACATTAATTCTAATGCATAACCTGTCTTCTATCAACTTTATGTCTGTCTGTCTGTCCTCTGTGCAGATAGGATGACACTGGTGCTCAGGCTGTGGTTGACTATACTGCAGAATGGGTATGAGAGCCCATGCCTGTGTTCATGTTGGAATCAGCCAGGAAGGGTATCAGGCCTATGGAGACCTCTATGTGTTACCTTTGAGAGGGCATTACAGACCTGCTTCCTGATTATGAGGGGAGGGGGGGCAGGTGCTGTACATGCACATGTGTACCTATGGGGGGATGGGGGGATGTTTACACTTCACCTGTCTGCAGCCAGTTGCCTATACCCATGGCATATGTGTATGTGGTGTTATTGACCACCACTACAGAGTGGATATGTGTGTTGTCTCTGGAATTGCAGACACATGTCTGGAAGGCCTAATGATTGGGCTTGGTGGATGTCCCAGTTTGCACTCAAAGACAACCTTAGGGTACATCACCTGTGACCTTATTTGCTTGTGCAGAACAAGGTGACATGGCTTCCAGTGAGACACTTGTTCCTTCTTGGCTTGTCCTGCAATTATTTCCACCTATGATGGTAGTTGTGTATTGCTGCTGTCCACCACAGACATTCAGCCTACCTTGAGGGGGTTGATGTTGCCCTGTCAGGTATTGCTGAGGCCATAAAGCTATGTAGGTGCCCACATAGTATTGTGGTGTTGGCCTGGACACTGCTGCTAGTTCCAACATATAGGATGCCCTTCATGTGAGCCTTGCCATTTTCCTTGCCTGTGTGTGGGACATTATGGAGGTTTGGGGGCTAAAGCTTAACAGACAGTAGGTGGAAATACCTCACAGGACAGGACATGTAGAGACAGGCCAACAACATAGGGAACAGAGCTCCAAAATTGGGTACAGATTGTATGTCATTAGTGCTGTTATACACATGGAGGTTTGCTAGATTGACAGGGTTAGTCTTGACATGCATTTGCTGTGTGACTTGACATCTGACAGTTATATGCCTCTGACATACCTCGCAACTCGCATGTTGCCCACAGACTGGCCAGATGTTTGCCTCTTATGCTTGGTCTGTTCCTCAAACAACATCTGTTTTTGTGGTGTTGGTAGGATAATGTGAGGATTGTAGTCAGTAACTGTTGGCATCCATTGTTGTTCCAGACATCATATCCTTCAGGAATGTTATGTTACAACAATACGTATAACACCATCTACTGTTTCAGTTTGTAACACCATTGGGTGTGATATGTCCCACTTTCCAGCCCCCTGTCCCACAAGTACATCATGAGTTGTCCACATGTCCTGCACTATGAGGAGCAGAGGTACGGTATATCATGAATTAACAACTGCACTCTGGTTATCATGCCAATGACCTAGCAGACTCCTGGCCATGGTGTGCCGAGGTGGCCAGGATTATGGTTCCACACCCTGGTAATTCTGTGGAAATATGACAGTTATGTCTGTCTGGCCATTGTGAACAGACTGCCATGATTGTGTAGCAGTGTTGTGTGTAGATGTTTGTTAGGCTGGGTAGGGTGAGTAGAAGATGTGAGTGCCATACATTCTTTACCTATCTGACTCTGCATGCTACTACAGCTACTGGTGGTCTATCATGCATGTATGCTTGTACGGGCTGACTGTGGAACATCCTGTAACACCTCAGAATTCCCAGTACACTGTGAATTGGGCCAGTATATGTTGGTGTAGTGTGTGACTGGCAATCATTATATGTTTGTTCAGACAGTCATTCTACTCTAGAGTTCAGTTTGGGTATTGGTATGTTGTTGTGACTGTGGTGCAAATGTTTTTGGCTGGACATTTTTGTACCACTCTCTGCTTTTCACTACAGTTCCATCCCTGTAGTGCATACTATATTTGAATATGCATAGGCAATTGTGTAGAGGTGATGTGGGGGATTGTCATGTTGGTCTTACTGCACTTCATAAGATGGTGGGTGACATGTTTGGCAGTTGTCAGGGGAGTACCATTCGGTTACATTACTGCGGTCACACCTTTACACTGTCTAGAGGCCTAGATCCTGTCCAGATGTGTGGCTCATATGCTTGGTCTGTTCCCCATACAGTTGTTGTCCTTGGCTAATTAGTAGGATACTCTGGGGAATGCAGTCAATAAATGCTAACATCCATTGGTGTTACTAACTTCATATCCCTCAGAAAAGATATGTTACAACAGAGCCAGTAAAACCAGCAACCGTCTACTTTTATAAAAACAATATGTCCAATATACCCCTGTGTTTGGGCATCTGTCCCCCAGTTATGTCAGGCTTTGCATAGATGTCATGCACAAAGAGGTTCAGAAGTATGTAGTACCATTATTTATTGCATTCATTCCTACTACCATCCCAGTGATCTCATAGACTTGCAGACATGTAACAAGGAAGTGACCATAGCTATGAGTCCTGTGCCTATATATTCTGTGGGAAACTGTACATTTAGGAGGTCTATGTATGTCTGCTTATTGTTAAAAGACTGACAGGATTGTGTAGCACTGTAGTGTGTACATGTTATTTGGGCTGTGTAGGGATGGGGTACATGTGAGTGTCATGGGCCCTTTCTATCTGACTGTGCATGCTGCTCCAGTTTCTGGTTCCCTGTCACCTGTATATGTTTGTACATGCAGACCATGACATGTCCCATAACACCTCATAATTCCCACTACACTGTCACTTGAGGCAGTATATGTAGGGATAATTTGTGAGTGGCAAACGGGATTTTGTTGCTCACAGTCATTATACAGTAGTGTTCATTTTGCTTACTGGTATGTCACTGTGACTGTGGTGCAATTTTTGTTGGGGTATATACTTTCACACCAGTGTCTGTTTGCCACTTGTGTTACATCCCTGTAGTGCCTGTTATATTTGCTAATGCATGTGTACAGCCCCAGAGTTGGACTTGGGTAGTGTTATGTCAGTCTGATTGTAGTTTGGACATTGCTCGGTAGCTCAGTGTAGTTTCCCTACTGTTGTATTATGTTCACATATTTGTAGGATGTCCAGGTGTCTGGCCGATATCTTTGGTCTGATCCCCATAACTGTTGTGTATTCCTGAAACATCAGTGGGATGATGTGGGGATTGAGATCACTAACTAATGAGAAGCAATAGGGTCCTGGAATTGTGATATTTCAGTAGATATACATTATGACATACATTGTTACTACATCAACTTTCTTAGCTTATCTACTGACATATTTTGGATATGTCCCTGTTTTCATGCCTTTGTCCCACCACTTTGTCAGGCTTGGTCCAGATTCATTGCACTAAGGGGTTCTGAGCATACCTATCCGCTGCTGGGATTTTCACGGAATGTCTGGATGTTTGGCCCATACTTTTGTTCAGTTCCACAATTTATTTGTATTTGTCTGGTAAATCAAAGTGATGATCCAAGGATTTATGTCAGTAAATAATGACATGACATTTCAATTTCCATCTTCATATCCTTCAGTAATTGTCTGCTGAAACACACTCTGTTGCTGTAGCAAATGTCTTCATTTGTAACAGCAATATTTGAAATATGTCCATATTTGTAGCCCCCCCCCCCTTTACAGCCTTTGTACAGGTTTCTTGCACAAACAAGTTGAGAGGGATGGTTCAGGCTTCTATCCTTCAGGGACTCCTGCTAATACATATCCTGTTATCTATCAACTTTCTAAGTGTGTGAGGGAAATGTTTCAGGCATGTCCCTAATGTAGTAGTATTTGCCCCCTCATCCTTTGTGCCTTTGTTAACATGAACTGCTGTGAGGGAATGTTCCCATACATTTGCTTTCAGACTTCTACCCATATGTGATTCATGCTGCTGTATGACCTGATCTCTATCAGCATTCTATGTTGGTGGGGCTGTGCTTGTGCTTTTTCACTTTTGGGGGATTTATCCCCCATTATGTGTGCATTTGCACACATTTCCTGCTTTATCAGGTTGCAAAAGTGTCATATGTCACTTTAGCAATGCAGGGGTTGTGTCACAGAACCTGTAACACACCCCCTACATTGCTTTCTTATTACCATTTTTATTTCAGTGTCTGTGGACACTGAAATGATCATTTTATCATTAAATACTGGCATAATATTAGAGCAAAGCTCTAATATTATGCCGGTTCAGCTTAGAAAGTTCCATACAGCACTTTCTGAGTGCAGTGGATGTGTTTAGTGTCCTTGCATTACTCAGACATGCCCCATGCACTCGTTCACGGTTCATGTAGATTAAACAGCAGCACGCCTTCATGCATATGCAAGGCACACTGCTGTTCTAAATGGACACAAACCTCTCCATGCAAGAATAGTCTTATTCCGGCATGGAGCTTCATGAATCTCGGGTATTACTCTGACCCACAAGATAATAAAAAAAAAAATCCAAAGAAATTATGGAGCTCTTTTAAGAATATTTTCAACCTGTTTCTCCTTCCTCACCAAATCCCTATCCAGACATACCCGTCTCAGAAACAGCTACTAAATTAAACACTTTTATCATTGACATCACAGACTGTCTTACCTCCAGCTCTCCCCAACTATTTAATCTACCACATAACTCTACTAGTCCTGACATCTGTGCCTTTCATCTCCAACCTATCTTCAGATCATATGTTAAGCAGGTACTAAAGAAACTTAAATCCTTTTCTCTCCCTGCTGAGCAGCTTAAGCTAGCTGCAGACTGTATAGCATACCTAGTCTTAATTCTCATTAACATATCTATTCTAGACTCCCATGATGCTGCCCTGTGGGGGGAAACCTTCATTATTCTCCTCAATAAAGAAGGTAACTCCTCTGAAATCTGTAACTTTAGGCCACTTGCCATTTTGTCCCCCCCCCTTTCTAAGGTCCTGGAAAAGTGTCTTTACAAGCAGCTCCTTCAGTATCTCTTACAAAATGATCTCCTAACCCCAACACAACATGGTTTCTGACCAAGCCATAGCACCAATACAGCTCTCCTCAACTTTTCCAACAGCATTAATAAAGCTAGAGACCAAGGAAAGTTTATCTCTTCTGTTTGTCTAGATCTCAAAAATGCCTTTGACATAGTGCTACATGAGAAACTTCTGACTCAAATGCCCTCTCTGGGTCTCTGCAAACTAACTCCTCTATGGTTTACTAACTACTTATCTGAAATATATCAATCAGTTGAATGGCTGTCTTCTTTCTCTCTTTTTCTAGTTAAAATGGGCGTTCTTGAAGGCGCTATTCTCAGTCCACTGCTCTTCCACATTTTCATAAATAAACTCTATACCACCACTCAGGAAGCTTGCCTCATTCAGTATGTGGATGACTCAATTCCCATCTGCACATCTGACAATCCACTTCAACTACAATCCATAATATGAAATGTGTTAAACTCATTGAAATTGTGACTACATCTAAACTATCTTTTACTTAATCCTAAAAGAGAATAAAGTACTACTATTTTTTTCCAAAGTCCCATGCCAATACTAAAAGTAATTTCCACACTACCTCTTCAAACAATACAGCTATTGAAGTAGTTAACCATACCAAATTACTTGTTGTCACCATAGATGCAGCTTAAAGTTTGATCTTCACATACTAAACTGTATGAAAATAACTTAGTAAAAGCTGTGTACTATATAAAGCAAAATAATTCCTTAGTACTTTTAGTAAAATCACCCTAGCTAACACTTATCTTTTATCCTCTCTTCTTTATGGCTCACCTATTTTTGCTATAATTCAGATTATTTATTTATTTTATTTTACATTTGGTGACCAGGTATGTCCAACTGAGTTGAAACAGCCCCTTCTCAGTGGCGGCCCGGTGAGAAAAGCTCCATATATTGTACAATTATCATATAACAAAAGCAATTAAAAACAAGAGATAATACATAATTCATACAATACACAAAGTAGATTTTAGTAATGTGTACTATGAGAATAGGATGTATTAACTTAAGAAGTTACACAATGCAATAGAGATCATATTGAAAGCTGCAATTAGGTAGGACATCTACTACTGAATGTTATTCAAAGGCGTTAACAGATTAGGTTAAGAAGACAGTTGCGGAATTAGTTAAGGAAAGGATAGAGTATGCTTGTGAGAGGGAAAGTAGAGCAGGAGGTTGATTGTCATTTGGATGGGGGGAAAGGTTCAGGGAGGGTGAGTACAGTGGCAAGTCCAGTGACATTTAAAATACTCTTTGGTCGCTGTCTTAAATTGTTTATGATGTGTGAGGGTCCTGATTTCAAGTGGAAGTTTATTCCAAGCAATAGAAGGATGATAGCTATATATGTTGCACTTAGATTTGGTCGTGGATTTATAGATATGTAGTAGGTCTAGGATAGAGCTCCGGAAAGGTCTAGTAGGAGAATATTGGGAGATGAGGGAGGATAGAGCCAGACAGTAGGAAGGCTGAAACAGGATAGAGTGGACGAACTGGTGCTGTGACAGGAGAAGCAGGTAGGGTAGTTTGAGCCAGTTTAGGTGTTTTAGAGAGAGACAGTGATGGGATTTATAAGTTTGTTGGCCAGCAAATCTAGCTACCTTGTTGTAAGTAGACTCTAGTTTTGTCAGTAGAGAGGAGTTGAGCTTTGTGAGAATTTGGGAACTATACATTAGACTGGGTAGGAGGTAAGCATGAAAGAGAGTAATCTTGGCTTCAGTGGTGAGAAAGTTTTTGTTTCTGTACAGGAGCCCTAATTTCTGGTTGTTTTTTCTGATACAATTATTTACATGTAGGTCAAATTTAAGTTGATCATCGATGGTAACACAGAGGAGTTTTGTGCTGGATTCCACTTCAATGGGAATATTATTAAGAGACAATATGGGGAAGTTGGATTGAATATTGTTAACATTTTTGGGAAGAAAGAGGAGTAACAGTTTAGTTATTTTAGGGTTGAGGATGAGCTGATTATTGGAGAGCCAGGTTTCAACTGAGTTAAAGGATGTTTGGGTAGGTGATAAGAGTTCAGAGGGAGAGTTGGCAATAGAGGTGACTGTAGAGTCATCAGCATATTGAACTAGGGAAGACTGAGGGCAAGAAGTATAGAGTAGATTAATAAAGATATTAAAAAGTAGTGGCCCAAGAATAGATCCTTGGGGAAAACCCACTCTTACTGGAAGAGGAGGGGCTAGTGCAGAGAGCCATATCACTGATTGCAGCCTGTCAGTGAGGTAGCTGGAGAACCATGCAACAGTATCAGAGGAGAAGTTAAGGTTAGACAGTTTATCCAGCAGAAGAGTAAGAGACAGTGCCAAAAGCCTTTGAAAGGTCTAAGAATAGGCAATATATGTTTGTGGTCATCTCTGGCATGGATTGGGGGAATTAGGATTACTGGGGTGTAGCATTTGATTTATACTGTTCCAGAATTTTTAATAATCTGATTTTAATGCTGTTTGATGGTTGTAATAGAAGTCTTTTTTGGCTTTATTAATTAGTTGTTTTGTCTGATTTCTGAATTCTTTATATCTTTGTAGGTCTGCAGGGAACTTGGTTTGTCCCCATTTCTTCCAAGAACTGTTTCTAGTTTTCATTAGGATGTGAGTAGTTTTTGATAGCCATGGAGATATGCTAGCTTTTATATGTACTTTTCGGAGAGGAGCTAGTAAGTTTAGGATGCTAAGGAAGGTAGAGCTGAAAGCTTGGACTGCTTCATCAAATGGGAGATGGGTAAGGAATTTCCAGTTTACTCTAGAGAGGAGGGTTTTAAGAGTTTCTGGGTGGAGGTTAGATAGTTTGCAACAGGTAATATATCTGTGAGGTTTAGAGAAATGGAGAGTATATCTGAGCACTTTTATTGGGAAGAGATCACTCAGGGTATTTGGTAGTGTTTCTTTGTTATGGTATTTGGAGGGATTAGAAACTAGTATCCAGTCTATAAGTGCTAGGTGTGTGTGAGTTATTAGTATGGGTTGGTTGAGAGATTAGTTGTGTAAAGCCATATAGATTAATGTGAAGTGGAGAGTTAGGATTACTGGGAGTTAACCAGTTAATATTTACATCCCCATGGAGGATGGTTTCATTGGGAATGTGATGAGAAAAGTATGAGAGTATGGTTTCCAGCAGAGGAATGTTATCCCCTGGTGGAATGTAGATGGCTTTTTATAATATAGTAATTAGATTATTTATTGTATTTTCTACTACATATTTTAATATATTAGATATTATGTAGTTGTTTTTTAAGTCATATATTAATGCAACTAAGATTTGTGTGAATTGATTATTTTGTGGTAAAAGAGTATGTACAGCTTTAAATACCTTTTAAATTTTTGGCGCCAAAGATTCTATTTATATGGTTTGTAATTCAAAATGGCTCTTCGTTCTGATGAAGCCTGTATTATACACGGGTGAAAGGGCTCAACTAGTTTTGTGACTTATTTTCATTTCTGTGTTTCGTTCATTATGTCATTGCATTAAATAAGTGACTTGCATGAGTTTTTTTGGAATACTTTCAGGATTCTCAAGTCTACATAGCGAGGCGTGAGCAGTTGTTTTTGTTTTAAAGTGGTTCCTTGGTTTTGCGATCGCCACTTTTGGTTACTTTGTTCAGAACCAGCAATAGAGTTTGCAAAAGGTGAACAAGACAGGTTACAGTACCCTTTCAATTACGTGGTTAGCACGCTATCACTAGAACATGCTCAGCGAGGAGACCGTGTGTATGTAATGTGTATTTTCAAACATGGCACCCAGGTTTAGAGGGAAATGATAATACCTAGGTCCAGATGTGAGGTACTATGGGGGGGGGGCTACACCTGGAACAGAAGATAAAACAATCAGTAAGTTCAATCTAATTGCAGGAAAAGATTTCAAACAGACTTAGAGTGTAATAAGTAAGCAAGATCTAATGGGAAAGGTCTTTTTAAATAGGGAGCTTTGGACATGGGGCAAGAGTTAACAACATAGTTATGTCAAGGGACTTTAATAAAAACAGTTAGATAAGAATCAGGAGTGGGTGAAATGAGAGGAAGAGCAGGCCAGACTGTGGTAGCTGGCATTTGTGATAGCATGCTCACCACACGGAGTCTTTCTTGATAATACAAGTAGCTTTAGAAATACAGGTAGTGTAAAATAATTAAGTTTCCATTAACTATTAATGGTAGTTAAAATGGTAGATGGTAAATGGTAATTATAATGGTATATCTCTCTTAAATCACAACTGGAGCAATGCTGTAATAAGCTAGCGTAATATGCATGTAACCTGCCACATAACACTCATCATTGCTCTGCATTAAGTGCTCTCAACTTGTTAGGACGTCCACATCAGCTAGCCCATATGCAAGTTCTTCTAACCCATAAAATATTATATAAACCCTCTACCTGCCCTTCTATCACCTCAGTGTTTCATTGCCCTCTGAGCTCTCAAGATAAAAACTGCTTGACATTTATGAAACAAAAAAAGTATGGGGCAAAGTTTATACTCACACTGTGTAAACAAACTATGAAACTACACTCCATATCCAATCAGAACTAAATGTAGCCTCCATGTATTTAAGTCCTGTCTCAAAGAATTTCTCACTAACACGTGGCTTTGCTCATGCACCTCACCTGAACGATGAAGTAAAGGCTGGTGACATCAAATCAAAGGGGGGGGTGCAGGAGACACCTGAATGGGGTGGGACCAACTAGAAAGGTTCATAGGTTCATAGGTTCATAGGTTCATACTAGGCTATCTGCCCTAGGGCATTTATCAGCCTAGCCAGAATGTGTTTGGCTTTCACCACCCATTTTAAATTTATTTTGCTATGCCCTTTTTCGAGGTTAGTATATTGTGCCTCTGTCTAACAGTGACACAGAAGTGATACCTGGGGTAAACCAACGATCTCCCATCCACTCATCAAGATTCCTCTTGAAGAGAGTCAATGAGGGACTCTGCCTAACCTGGACTGGGATTTTATTCCAGAGTGAAGGGAGCCTCTGGGTTATGAATCTGTCCCTCCAGCATGTCCTATTTATTTCAGTGCTGAGGTTCAAGTCTCTCGAGCGCATAGCTCGATGGGATTTGGATTTTCTGTGGTGCAGCATGTCCATTAATTCCGGGTTGGACATGGCTTTATACGTCAGGCACAGATCGCCTCTGAACAGGCGGTATGCCACTGAGTAGAGCTGGAGTTTCTTTAACCGGGCAGCATATGGCATCTGTTTGAGCCCTTTGATCCTCTTGGTGAGGTACTTTTGGGGTCTTTCCAGTTGCTGCAGGTGTCTGGTAAGGTACATCCCAAAGGGGGCATTGTACTCAATTATGGGCCTGATGAGGGATGAGTAAAGAGGCACGATGACCTCCCCTGATCTAGATGTGAATCCCTTCATGATTAGGTGGGCTATATAAAATGTTTTTCTAACCACTTTGGCCACGTGGTTGTCAAATGAGAGATTGCTATCAACTTGGGTCCCCAGGTCCCTAATTACTTCTTACTTAATGGATTACCACCTATGTGGTAATTTGTGGGCACTTTGTTTTTGCCAAAGGGGATGACTATACATTTTTTGGCATTTAGCTTGAGGCCATGGCTCTGGCACCAGTTGTCTGTTTCTATGAGGCCCTTTTGGAGGATGCTTGTGTCAGCTGGAGAGTCGATTATGGTGCCCAGTTTGCAGTCATCTGCGAACTTGGTCAGCCACAGTCCTTCCGTGTTGGCCTGTACCTCTGAGAAATAAATACCAAACAAGAGAGGTCCCAGGACTGAGCCTTGTGGGACACCACTTGTAACTGGTTTGGAGTCTGACATGGCTCCAGCAATTCTAACCATGTGGGTTCTGTCCTTGAGCCAGTTGGCAATCCATCTAGTGACATAGGGGTTTATATTTAAGCTGGTGATCTTATCTATAATGCCCGAGTGGGGTATTGTATCGAAGGCTTTTGCGAGGTCCAGGTAGGCTGTGTGGACCACCTTCCCCTTGTCAATGGCCTTGGTGACTGTTTCAAAGAAATCAACCAGGTTTAAGAGGCAGGATCTGCCCTTAACAAAGCCAAACTGGGTAGGATCCAGTGTCTGTAGGTCCCCAATATCTTTATTTATGAGGTCCATGATGATCCTTTCCATAGCTTTGCAGACCAAGCTAGTCAGGCGTATGGGGCAATGGTTTCCAGGATCCGTTGAGGCACCACCTCTATGGAGAGGGACCACTGTTGCTGTACGCCACTCTTTGGGCACATATCCTGTAGTAAGGCTGAGATTGAACAGTAGTTTTATGTTTGGGTTTAGCTCTTCTTGGAGTTCATGTAGGACGCAGCCCGGGACACCATCTGGTCCCATTGATGCTGTGTTTTTTGCTTTAGAGAGGTCGGCTCTTACCTGAGCATCTGAGATGTCAGGGGGGCAGCACTCTGCTGGGATAGATATTTGCCCTTTTGGTGGGGAGGGGGGGTTGCGCTGAACCTGTCAGCTAGGATGTTGGCAATGTCTGTGGGTTCAGTGTATTTTTTGTCATTTTGGACTAATTCTGAGCATATCTGGGAATTACCACCCAGGTTCCTAACATAACTAAAGAAAGCCTTGTGATTATCCTTAGTGTCCTGTGCAATTTTTCTCTCGAAGCTGGCCTTAGACAATTTTATGAGTGCCCGTAGTTTTTGCTAATAATTATCAGAGATGCCTTCCTTTTTGGGATTTTGCTCTATCATTTAGTAGCTTCCTCCTTCTATTGTATAGTTTATTTATGGCTGGGGTCCACCAGACAGGACGTCTGCCTTTGGAGGATTGGGTCTTGGTTTTATTTGGGATCGCATGATCCATGCATTCCTGAAGGTGTTCATAGAATGCGTTTATAAAGGATTCTGCGGTCTGGGCCGTATTTTCCACAGGCCCGGGGGCTTTGAAGGATTCCACCTCGGTTTTGAGGAGTGTGGAATTTGCTTTAGAGAAGTTTTTCACTGTGGTTTTCTGGGCAGGGGGTGGGGTTGGGATGTGAATATCCAGTGAGATTAGTTTATGGTCTGATCTTACCAGTGAGGGATACACTTCTGGTCTGGAGCATAGAGTCCCCATGTTAGTGATGATCAGTTTCAGTATGTTTTCCCCTCTTGTGGGAGTGGTAACAAGTTGTTCCATAGCATTTGAGTTTATAATATCTAGGAACCTTTGGGCTAGGGTGTTGGAGCTAGAGTAATGCTCCCAGTCTATGTTTGGGTAGTTGAAGTCGCCTAATATAATGGTGTTTGGAGAGAGCTTCATATTTTCCAGTGTTCTCAGAAAGGCCGAGTGGGGTTCCTGGGTTTGGGAGGGTGGTCTGTAGCAGGCTATAAACTGGAAGGCAGTTTTATCCACTGTTAGTTGCACATGGATAGTCTCTGATGCTTTGTGCTTTGCCACCAATCTGGAGGTGTGGGTATCTTTGATGAATATCAATACTCCCCCTCCTTTTGTGGTTCGGTCCAAGTTTTGGAGCAGAAAAGCATGGTATGAGGTATAACCTGGTAGTGCTGGGGTGCTCTCGGGAGCCCTGAACCAGGTTTCTGTTACTGCACAGATATCGATGTTCTCCACGCTAAGGAGAGTTTCGAGTGCGTGCATCTTGAGGTTTAGACTTCTGGCATTGAGTAGCATTACTCTTAGTTTCTTATCCCTTGTGATACCTATGGAGGTGGGTTTGTCTTTTGAGCCTTGCCTAAAAAAGGGGTCGTGTTAACTTCAATGGGGCAGTGCAGAGCTCTGTTACAGCGGGATCAATACTGATCACGCTTACCATTTTACATAAAATAACTACTCAGTCATTATTGCCAACAAATAGTAGACTAAATCACATTTCAGAGCTAATGAGGTGTTTAGGTTATGCAATAACAGCACAGAACCATAACATCTCCCAACAGTAAAAAAGTGGTTTGTCTTAACTGCATGAAACTATTATGACAGCACATGATGTAGTAAACATACACTGTACTTGTATGACGTAATCTGCATTTTATACAATGCTGAATGAAAAGTAAGGAGCTTTGGAAATCCCACTGTACTATCTTAATTTGTTAGTCACAATATAAGGTTATTCTAACTCCTAATGTGCCAGTGGTTCTGAGAGACACTGACACAGGCTTGTATGCAAGGGAGCCCGCAGGATTTTTTGCAGGGGGGTGCAAAACCCAGAGCCCCGCCCATGCAGCCCCGCTAAACATAGCCCCACCCCTACCCCCACTGCCCCTCCCCTACCCCACACAGCCCCGCCCCCACACAGTCCCTCACATACACACACAGCCATTCCAGCAGTGTCCCATTACTTGGTTATTTCTCACCATTTGCCACAGACACTGTTCAAATCTATCAGTATGCATACTGTCTTATGCTTTACTTCTACAATGATTACAGATATTTGGATTTAATTCACAACTTTTATTTCAAATTTTATAGCAGAAACACTGCAGCACGCATTTCATGTTTACTAAACAAAGCAACAGTCTTGCAATGAAAACAGACTTAGCATTAAAACTTCTCTGCTTTTGATACTCACATTGATGGAAACAGCATTGAAACCCACATTCAAAGAGAATGCATCTGGGCAGTGGCAGGTTAAGTTTACCTTTGGGCCATTTTCAAAGCATATCAAATGCACACATTTTTAGGCCCATGCAAAAGTATGGTGATTCATGTTCCTGATGGGAGATAGGAAATTCACCCCGGGGATCACTTTTGTGGCTATGCTTGACAGTGGCACAGGAAAATAATTTTCTTGGGTGGCGAAAGCCAGGGTACCTTTGGTTAGGCTTATATAGGCCCAATAGCCTAGTACCTACCTATGAAACTATAATTGAATTATATCCCTTGTACAGCACCTGCACCACCTGTTAGAGTGTATTTTAAATTTACAGTTTTGAACATTTTCCAGTAAGCAGTGAAACAATTCAAAACATATGAACCAGTAATGACAAACTGCCTAGTTCAGAACATTTCAAACATAAAAGGCTACTCAAACTTCTATCATTATAATCCACCAATATTAGTCCATATGCACAATCTCTGCAGTCTGCAGAAGCCATCTAAATTCCACATTAAAAAGATCTGAAACTAATGAAGAGATTGTTGCTATAAAACATATATTTCAGTGTTTCATCTACAAATGTAGTGCCCATTGCCCTAGAAGAATAAATTGTCTATGTTACGTTAAAAGAAATGGTAAGCTGGTATATTGCAATAGGGAATATGTAACAAGCTGAAAACTAGGTTCATAGTTACTAGGCACCAAAGGGACATACTTAGGACAGGACTGCAGCACCCCATCCCCTTAAAATACACATTTACATGCTGTGGGAGTAGAAGCTACAGCCCTCTGTAGCAAGATGCAAGTATGCTACCTGCTGTGCTACTAACACTGCTTTAAAATTTTATACTACAATGATACCATTTGCTAAACAAAAGAGTTGCACATTTGTACAAACCTAGCATGATGAGCAGCAGTAAACTTATCTTCCCTTGAAGCTCTCAATTCCTTGAAAATAAATTCCACCTGCTAACTCTAAGTAGGTCATTTCAGACACACACACACAGACTAAAAATATAAAGCAGAAATCTGGACACTGAAAATCTGTACATTTGACAGGTATGACACACATAAATCTCCCTACCTACCTTGTAGTACCTCCTTAGAAAGTGAATAGAGCAAATCTTTTGGGTTTCTATCATCGTGACAGGAATGTACTGCATTCCTAAATCAAAGTATGATTAAAAGTTCACAAAATCAGTACGGTGTCATCAATCTTTGATGTCTGCCAAAGTGCTCTTCAGAGTACCTGCAATGAATGTGCACTGCCCAGTAATGACTCCTCAGTCCTCCTGCAATTGGTATGGAGTTACATTCATTGGTAACATGTCTAAATATGAATGTATATTCTTTTTTAATAAGACCCATTGCTCCTACTACTACTGGAACTGCCTGGGTATCTTTCTTCCACACTGCTCTCATTTCTGCCTGCAAATCCTGATATAGTAGGAGTTTGACTTTGTGTCTGTCTGTGGGTGTGTAGAGTTCAATGATCAATGCTACTTTTGTCTTCTTCTCTTGGACCACTAATATCTGGTTTTCTAGCATCTGTCTTTTGAGCTGCTGGTAATTGAGGATGATCCCATGTGATGTAGGCGTTAGCATTTTCTATGATGCTTAAATTGCAGCTTATGTTTCCAGTGTTTTTAAGCCACTTCAGTACCATAATGTTTGCACAATGCCCAGTACAACAGTCTTGCCACATTATTATGCTTGTCAGTATACAGTGTCTTTCTACCGTATGTTGCAACCATTAACAAGGTGTTCAACTTCAACCGTTTCCAGTTCTGTTTTACAAAACCTACATTTGTCTGTTTCTCCCACATGTGCAATGGACATTGTAAACCAATGTGTACATGATAGTCCACTATCTTGTGCCGCCAATATTGACCTTTCCTCTCTTAGTTCGAATTCACCTTGCCTTGACCATTCCTGCTTTTGTTCCTGATTAGCATGAGGTTTTTCCAGACGTGTTCTATACTTGCAACTATATTTATGCATTTTCCACATTTTTTATCTTCATAATTGGTCCATCACCGACCTTGTATTTTTTTGTTTCTTGGTACATTCAGTTGCTGCCCGATTTTTATCTACTTCTAGTTTGATTTCCATTTCTGCTTGATGCCGATATGCTTCTGCAAGCCTAAGCAGGGAAAAGCAGAGAAGTCATGTATCTTAGATTTATTCTAATTCTTCAAAATGTTCACTACATTTGTGAGGTCAGCAGATGTGTGGAGTCTCATGACTGCAGATCTGTACATGTAATCAATTTCAAAGGAGGAATATCCCTTCTTCAGAATGTGGAAAATATATAATCTTGGTATGCACTGATTTTTTATAAATCATTTGGTGAGTAAGAAGCATCCTTGTTTTCCTATATAATCTATGCAACACTGAGGTCAGTCAAACACACAAAATTAATTTAGGACAGGAAGAACAAATTGGTTTATAGCTTGGATTGTGTTCCTAGATGTAAATGTTGTTTTCAGGATTCATTTAAGTCATCTAAAGTATTCCTTAGTAATTTTGATTTTCATTTGCTCATGTTTTATTGTTGATTGTTTTATCAGTTCCCATTCCCAAATATTTGTACTCTTGCTGAAGTTGTTTTATATCACATTCTTGTACCAAACTGATGTTTTCTTGGTGCTGCAGTTTTCCTGCTTTAAAAGTTTGTTTTGCACATTTATCAAGACTAAATGACATTCATATAATCTGACTTGCAGTTGTGCTTTCAGTTCCTCCTCTGAGCTGTACAGTTCTAAATCATTGACAAAGAGAAGATGAGAGGTCTTTACACGCTGTTGCTTTCTAGGAGCCACATTATAGGACAAAACAGAGTAGCAGCAGTGACAGAGTCACCCTGGAGTATTCCCCATTGAAGTTTTTCCCTGAAATAATAATTTGTCCTTCATCATGGCTTAATTGCAAAGTGCTCTACCACTGTTTCATGGACACTGCCATGTAATCGATCAGTGTAAAGTGTATGTTATACATTTTAAAGTGCTCTTTTATACATTAATGTGTGATACTATCAAATGTTTTTGCAGTCAATCCATGTTGTACTTATTCTCCACTATGACTTTAACAATAAATGATTTTTTATTCCATATGACTTTAACCGTCCTTTTGTTCCATTGCCATAACTGAGCTTTCTTCTAAATGACTATAAACTCAGTCAGCATAAATTCCAGTGTACAGTTTATACAGTGTCAGGAGGCAAGTTATTGGCCTATAAATTTCAGGGACGTTTGCAGGTTCAGGCTTAAGTAGGAGCATTTTTTCTTATTAGTTAGGTTGGTGTCTGTTCCGGGTGTGCATATAAACGGTTTACTCATGGCTTTATCTGCTAGTGATCTTGATTCTTGCCTTACTGAGATTGTCATTCCTAATGTGGTCTATTTCAATGAGACTGTTGATATGTTGTTCAACCTTTACCAAGTTGAACAGATTGCAACATCTGGGCAATGGGCTCAAGAACTGTTGAGTAATTTGCAATAATGGAATGAGAAATAAGAAATATGCATGAAGAGCAAGCATTGAGTAAAATACTGCAAGTGCATTTTGTCTGGTTTCACTGACAGTGTTCTTTTGAAGATCAGCCAGGCAGTCAAATATTTTATCAAACTTCTGACTAAACACATGAATGGATTTATATTTCTCGGTCCATCATGTCTCCACAGAAGAGGTATATTTGGTACCAATGCTCATCATTTTGGACTGTCACAGAAAAAAAATTAATCTTGATAACGTCAACAGCACTATATATTTCAGGACCATCATTCAGATCACACTGACTATCCACTGTGCTGTGCTTCTCAGACTAAACCTCGTAAAGGCTGCTTTTGGATACTTTTCACGAATCTTTGCTTGAACACTGGATGCTTGCCATTATGAAACAGCCATCATAGCCTTGTCCGAGTAACTTGTCCAAGTCTAGGCCGTACTTTGTATCAAATGTCATTGTCAATGAATGCATAGTCTGTGCATCTTTCACAAAAATGTGAACAAAACCAATAGTTATTCTAATCATGTTTCAAAACTTTCAGTATGTTGAGTCTTGTGAGGTCAGATGTGTGCATCCCAGGATTGCAGATCTGTACATGTAATCAATTTCAAGGAGGCCCGTCCCTCCTTCAGAAGGGGGGATATATAATGTTGGTATGCACTAATTTTTTTTATAAATCATTTGGAGAGCATGAAGCATCCTTTTTGTTTTCCTGTTTAATCTATCCAACACGTTTTGGGTCCAATCATCTCACAACTGTAATTTGGGAGAGGAAGAACAAATTGAGTTTCAGCGTGAATTTTGTTCTTAGAAGTCAATGCTGTTTTCAGGATTAATTTAAGTTTTCCAAAATACTCCTTGCCAGGTTTTATTTGCATTTGTTCATGCTTTATTGATCCTTAATCTATTGTCAAATAGTTATATACTCCCTCTTGCTGAAGTTTTTTCATATCACATTCTTGTCCCAAATTGTTTTCTTGATGCTGCAATTGTCCTGCTTTGAAGGGTTGCTTTTGCACATGTATCAAGACCAAATGGTCATGTCATTCTGTTATCATCTGAAAATGTTTTGACAACTTGTTGTTGTGCTTTCAGGTCTTCCTATGATTAGCTCTACAGTTTTGCATCAATCGACAAAGAGAAGATGAGAGGTCTTTACACCGTTTGTTTCTAGGAGCCAAATTATAGGGCAAGAAAGAATAGCAGTGGTGTCACTGACAGTCACCCCAGAATTCCCCCCATTTAATTTTTATCCCTGGAATAATAATTTGTCCTTTATCATAACTTAATTGCAAATAGGTCTGCCACTGTTTCCTCATCATCATCATTGTAATGTAGTCTATCAGTGTAAAGTGTATGTTACATTTTTAAGCACTCTTGTCCTTGAATGTGTGGGATACTATCAGATTCTTTTTTTGAAGTTAGTCCATGCCCTACTTAGATTCTCGCCTCTTTTACAGTAAACTAGTATGACTTTAACAAATGGTCCTTTGTTCCATATGACCTTCTGTATTGCCCATTTGTTCTACTGCCATAATTGAGTTTTCTTCTAAATGACTATAAACTCTGTTAGCATCAGTTCCAGTGCAGAGTTTATACATCGTCAGAAACAAGGCAAGTTACTAGTTTAGGGTAGCATACAAGTTCACTGTTAGGTAGGAGCATTGTTTTTCCTCCTCTTAGTTTGGTTGGTGCCTGTTCGGGGTGCGTATATACATAGTTATTACTCGTGGATAAATCTTCGTGCAACGATGTTAATACTTTTAGGAAGATGTTACGTACTGCATCTGAGCCTGGGGTTTTTCAATTATAGGATTTGACTTTGTGTTAATCTCTGGCTGTTAAGTCATCCCATTTCATATCTTGTCCCTTTAAACTTGTTATTATTTTACTTCTATCCATTTAGCATCTTTGTTATGTTGCGCATGATCTTCGTAAGTACTTCTCCAAAATGTATCTTTTTGTCAGTTCCTTTTACCTCATTTCCAAATTCTCTAAAAAATTGTTGTTGGGTCATCAATAAATTGCTTATTTTGTACTTTTCCCTTATATTTATTTGTGTATCTTCTAATTTATTCTTCCTGTGCTGAGATTTTTACTTTATTTGCGATAGTACATGATGCATCCTAAGCTGTTCTAATACTGTGCACTACCTTTATCACATCTATCTTTGTAAGTATTTTTGTAAATCTGTTCCGTCTTCTGTGACACGGTGACAACCCCTGTCTCAATTGCTTTATAGATATTTGTTTCCATGATGTCATTAACTTTCTCACCTTCTTTTCTCTCACTACCCTGTGTTCTTATGGCTCAAAAGCGTTATCAGTTATCAAATTAGCTTCATAGTAATATAGCCTGTTTACGTCTGTTATATTGCATGAATCTCTATGGACAGTCCTAATTACTTGTTTCACTTGTTTTATCAAACAAACTTTCTGGGTTTTACTGACCTTCTGAAGTCTGTTTTCATAATTTATCTTAATAATGTCTCTCTCTACCAAATCAAGCAACTCTTAGCTCATTTTCTTCTAAACTGAGGACACATTTTTTGTTTTCCATTTGCAGTGAGCATTCTATACAAAGTTCTATAGCATCTTCCTGTGGCACACTGTTTCATCCCATGTCATCCATTGCTCTGACATAAGGGAACTCATTGGCCTATCAGTATCACTCCTCAACACTGACTGCACACTTTCCACAGTTACAGTTTCCTGTTCCTTCTGTTGCTGCCCAGCTTCAAGTGAACACTTATACGGGTTTCCTGTGAAAATTACTAATATATTCATATGGCATTGGCATGTGTGACCAATTGCTTCCCGTTCCATTGGTTTCCACTTAATTGAATATCCATTGATTTATCATGTTGTGATTTGTGATGCTTTCTGAATTAGATTTTCTACACTGAATCATTCACTTTGCAGGTACTCCATAACCTCAGTTTCTACTAGTATAACTTTTCCGTTACTGTCTCCTTTTCTACTTTTTCTATTTGTCTTTGTATTTTCTCTGTTGTCAAGTTTTCAATCTCCAGATTCCTTTGTCTGTATGTGCCTTCAAATATCATTGCTGCTGTTCTTTTTGTATTGATTAGTTTTGCTTTCTCCTTTGCATAGAAATCACACTATATTAAATCTCTTTTCTTTCCCATGTCCATATTTGTTGTTCAGATGTCTCCTGATCTTCCTGTTTCTCCTTACTTTGGGAACTCATTACATCATGCTGTGATGTAACCTGTGTTGTGTGTTACACCTACACCAAATCCTTCACTTTCCAGGCACTCCATAACTTATACTTCTATTTTGCTTTTTTAATTCTACTTTATTAATCTTATTTTCTACATTCCCTCTGTGACTTGTGAAATGTTGCATATCTGGATGCCTTCGCCTGTATTTCTTGTTGAGTATCTTTGGGGCTGCCTTCTTTATACTGATTAATTTGGCTTTCCCCTTTGCATGAATATTGCACCATATCAAATCTTTTTTCCCATGTCTATATTTCTTTTTTTACACTTTACAAAAAGTTCTAGGTTTTGTTATTTATATATTCATACCTCCTCGGATGCTCCTTTTTTCAAACGGATCAAAGTTTCTTGGTCTATACATACAGTTTTTCATGCATCTGTTGTAATTAAGACACATTTTTATTTGAAGCTTCTGACAGTTTCATTCCTGTAATATCTCTCAATCTTTTTATATACCTTGTGTCTGGAAATTCTGGGCTGTTTACATAATAGTAACAATACATCATTTCCTTCTTATCCTCAATAGTTCACTGTATCGTCTTTATGGCTCTTCTTTGGCCTATCTGTTTTTGTGATTTTTGTAGTCTGCTACTTCTACAACAGGGAGGCCATCCTCCTTGCTTTGTGCATTTGTTCCAGATTCTGGATATAATTTTACCACCTAAAGGCATATTTTAAATGTCAACATCCATCAAGTGCATAAATCCAAAAACTATGTGGACCACCTCCAAGCCTTGCCACTCTTCTTGGTCTCAAAGGCTACTGAGGACAGATTTGTGCTACATGTGCATAACCTCATAGTCCTGTCAAAACTCCTGCACATTCATAATTGCAATGAGGGTATAAACAGTCGCTCAACAGGTGTCTATCTGTACTGCAACATAAATGTGGGAAGGACAGATGTTTATCAACTAGACTCCCACTTCTTTGGAATGATCTTCCTCTCCACATAAAGCAAAGTAGACCTCTTACTGTACTTAACCATAATCTGGATGGATAAGCCTAATTTCATTCCTGATTTTAGTAGCCTTGTCCCTCTTACACAGAAACATCATGTTAATATTCAGCTTGCCTCAGGGCTAATAAAATGTGAGATATACAAGGGGAATGCTGTTATAGATTTCTAATGATTCTTACGGCTCAACAGACTAGCAAGTACCTATGTGAACTTGTTATTGTGCTATACTTTTCATTTTCGAACATATTTTTGTATATGCCTTTGACCTTTGTGACAACAAAAATGGCCCAGGTAAACTTCTTGGTGAACCATCATAAACTTTTAATAATTACAAATCCTTTTATTGCAGTCTGTAATACTTCAGAAGTCCAGGGAGTCACCCCTCGTGGCCATACTAAACTCCTTCCTCTTATCACTCCACTTAACTTTTGCTGCTTAAGTGGATATCATGGTTTCATCTGCTTCTACCTGTATTGTGTGGATCCGGCTCTAAGATAGTGCATCAGAACAAGAATTTGTCAATTTTCACTAAAAATCTCCCTGCGCTAACGCCTTAAAAAGATTTCACTAACTCTGTTTTATTTACTGTCTTTATGCTGCTGCTGCTCTGTACATGTTTGATTCCATGTTTAATTTTCAGATTTTTCATTAACCGTGGGCACTGCAGACAGTATCCTTTGCTTGTGCTGCTTGAAATCACCTCATTATCTGTCTGTGGATTTCAAGTATGAAATAAGACCAATGGAACTGTAGTATCAAACTCGTTTGTTTAGAAATCATACATTTTGTAGGTAAATGCAATTAAAAAGCAAAAAAGAAACACTGAATGAACTACATGGTCAGTTTAGGCCTATGACTCCTGTGGAGCAAATATAAATTGCAAGCGCCTGCTGTGGGTGCCAAAAGCGTCAATAACTTTACTGATGAACTGTTTTTCACGAATGACACGTTCACGATGAGCACTAATCATGCACAGTGCTGAAAGTCTATCATCAGTCATTGTACACCTTAGCCAGGTCTTGACCCGTCTCAGAGTGCTGAACGCTCGTTCAATGGTGCAGGTAGTGGCTGGTAAGGTCAACACAATCAGAACTGCTTGCTTAACAGCAGGAAAGAAATCACAGTGTTGCAACAAGTCAAAGTCCACTGTTTTGGCTATATCTCTGGAACCTTCGTATGCCAATAGTCGAACCAGTTCATCATCTCTAATTCCAAATTGTCGATATGATATAATTCGTTACTGACTGCAATTCGTTTTCGGAATACTTCACATTCTAGGTTTTGCAGCATTTTAGGATGCAGATAAAATAAGTTGAACTGAGCAGTGTTACTGCTGGAAAAGCGAGACGTCAGTGAAGAAACTAATGAGTCAAGATAGTGAATATAAATACTCGTCCTGTAATAACTCTCAAAATCCCCGGCTACTGTATTTGCTCGGTGTGTTTGTCGACTGCAAATCCTTGGCAACACTAACTCGATACCAAGTTTATCTGCTATTGATCTTACCTTACTGAGAATGTCATTCCTAAAGTACTCTTCAGCATGGTTACGGTGCTCCTTGAATATTTCAATGAGTCTGTTGATGTGCTGTTGAGCCTTTATTATATCAAGTTGAACAGACTGCAACATCTGGGCAATGGGCTCAAGAACTGATGAGTAATTTGCAATAATGAAGAGAGAAAAAAGAAAAGTGCATGAACAGCAAGCACTGAGTAATATATGTGCATTTTGTCTGGTTTCACCAGCAGTGATCTTCTGAAGATCAGCGAGGCAGTCAAATATTTTCTCAAAGTTTTGACTAAACACACGAATGGATTTATATTTCTCAGTCCATCGTGTCTCACACAGAAGAGGTATATTTGATACCAATGCTCGTCGTTTTGGACTGTCACGAAAAAAATTAATAATCTTCTTGATAACACCAACAGCACTACTTATTTCAGGAATATCATTCAGATCATTGACTACAAGGTTTAGTCTGTGAGACGCGCAGTGGATAAAGGCTGCTTTTGGATACTTTTCACGAATCTTTGCCTGAACACCATTCTGGATGCTTGCCATTATGGAGCAGCCATCATATCCTTGTCCGAGTAATTTTTCCAAGTCTAGACCGTACTTTATGCATTCACTGACAATGACATTTGATACAGACTGTGCATCTCTCGCAACAATGGGAACAAAACCCAGAAACTCTTCTCTAATACAATCACCATCAACAAACCGAATGCCCAATGACAACTGCTCAATGCCCGAGATATCTGCAGTTTCATCTGCCAATACACTAAATCCAATTGCCCTACGCGCTGCACAAACAATCTCATTTCGAAGTACGTGTTCGCATTCTGCCAACAACTCATTTTGCACCCTATGGGATGTGTACCGAGCATTTCCTGCAGCTGTTTCACTGTGCTGCTTTAATATTGTGTCCCCAGCTTCAATACGAAAATCTAATAAGTCACAGAAATTTCCACCAGAGCCTTCTTTTCCACGAAGAGGAATGTCATGGGTTGCACAGTAAATAATGGTAGATAAAATTGGTTCCAATTTCTTTCGGTTCTCTGCAATTTGTTTTGCTACTGCTGCATCTAGCTGTGGAATAACAGCTGTTTCTGGCTTCTGTCGCGTACAAGAAAAATTGGCAGCATCTTCAGTAGAACCTTTGTGCCATGATGACTGCATGTGATTTCTTGCAGACTCATTGAAGGCATTATATTTTGTGCACACACTAGTGATGAAGCTGCCTTGCAACCCACGGTGAACTGAATGAGGAAATAATACACAAGTTAAGCAGAGTGGGCATTTCAAGAGAGGAGAATATGCAAGCCACGGTGAATACTGAGACAGCCAACTATATCGGAATGCTCGCTTCTTGTCTGATGCATCAGCTTTGAAGTTGTAATTCTCTGGAGGGATGTATGGTTGTGTCAGTAACCTGAATTTCATGAAGTCATCAATTCTGTCTGATCGAATGTAACAACCAATATCAGTTTCTGCACATACACTTTGTGGGGTCTCTCGCTGTTCCCCAAACACAGCAGAGTAAGCACCTTTCTCTATACGTTCATCAACAGACCCAGCTAGTTCTGTTACTTCATGTTGCTCGTACCTTGCTTTCTTACTAATCTGTTTGAAAAATTTTCTAATGTCCTCACTGTGTGCCATCACATACCCTACTTATTCAATAATAGACAACTTAAAGCATCCGATGATGGGCTAGTGCTACCTTTGTAGTACGTATATTGCAGCTCTATCAATGATGTTACTGAACAAAAGAAAAAAAAACTGTCAGATATGGGATTAAAAAATGTTTGATGTGTTTCAACATCACCAATGATTAACACGTTTCTCATGCTAACCTGGACAACAACAAAAAATAAATACATAAAACTAGTTGATGTTTGCTTTTGTACATATTTATGCAAGGAAAACTTAATACTGCAGTAAGTACTATCTGGACAGAAATACATACTTTATGCACAGTCTTCACAGTTTTCCCAAATAAAGCAAATAAATAGTCCCTGTAGACTATGATGTTTGTAGATGACATTGTGATCTGTAGTGAGATTAGGGAAAAGGTGTTTGATGAGACCCTGCAGAGATGGAGATATGCTCTACAGCAGGGGTGTAGCCAGGATTTTCAAATTTGTACTCAACTCCCAGACTGCTGCTTCCCCTTTAACAAGCCACATCCACATTAACACTGTTGACCAAACCATGTGCCCCTTTATATTGCTGATCTCGGAACAGAAGTATATGCCACGGTAGTAATTACACGATGCATGAACATTTTCATTCCAAAAGTATATCTTCCGTAAGTCAAAAAACAAAATACCTTTCCATTTACACTAGGACAGATCAGTTTGACCCCCCCCCCAAGATTACTCTTCTTCCCCTTGCAGCCCATAACCCTTGTAGTGGCTCATTACACCTCCAGTAATGCTGCTGATTAAATGACTGTCAGGGTCTAGGCATCACATGCTCCGCAGTGTTGTGGTCTGTAGGTACAACATATTGTGCTCTCCCTACGTAACACCCAAGCTATGAGCCACAACTACCTCCCTTTCACCAGCATGGGTCACCTGGCAATGCATGATCACTCCTATGGACTACAGTCACACTAAGCCTTTTGGAATGGTAAACCTTACATTCCCAACAGCAAATACATTTTAGCTGGGCTAAGTCATACTTCCTATGATTATTAATGAAGATGTGTACCCATGGGAGTCAATCAAGCAAAAAGTAAAGCAGATGAAATTTACATCCTTACTACCTTGCTTACATTCTGTGAATCTCAAGAAGACACCCTTGACCATAAATCTTCTGGCTATCACTAGCAAGCAAGTCTTCAATGCACTCTCCAAGTCAAAGAATACTACCTCAATAGACCCTGAGAATATCCTGGGATACCTCTTGGATAGCATGAAACATGAGGTATCAGGCACTCTAAAATCAATGTTCAACATTAGCCAACTAATTTGCTTCATGATTAGTGAATGGCGGACTGCAGTACTTAATCCTTAGCACAAGGTTTGGCCTTCTACTGACACGGATAACCATAGACCATAAGTTTGACTGTTCTTGTACGTAAACGCATGGAAAGAATCATAGATATTTTAAATAAAGACACAGGGAACCAATTTTCTTATTTACTTCTACAATTATTACAGATATTGAAATAAAATAGCACAAGCACTGATAGCCATTTGCTAAATATAGTCTCACAATGAAAACAGACTCAGCATGAGCAGTAAACTTCTCTGCCCTTGAAACTCACACTCATTGACATGGCATGAAAACCCACATTAAAAGAAAATGCATCTGACAGTGGAGGATTAAGTTAACCTTTGAGCTGTTTTCAAACCATAAGCTCCTTGCACACATTTATAGGGCCATGCACACATGTATGTATTATTTGATTCACCCTCATGATAAATTATATTCCTTATATAATACATCACAATTTGTTAGAATGGTATTTTAATTCTGTAGTCATGAACATTTTTCTAGAAAGCAATGAACATTTTTCTAGAAAGCAATGAAACAAAATGTATGAGATAATGATAAAGCTACCCATTTCAAAAAATGTTGACCATAAAATGCCACTCATACTTCCATCATTATAATACAGCAGTACTACTTAAAAAGCACAATCTTTTCAGAAGTAAAAGTCATCCAGATATTTCTACCTTAAAGAGCTCTGTAACTAAGAAAACTACATTTCAATGTTTCATATACAAATTCAGTGCCTGCTGCCTTTGAAGAATAAATTGTCTATGTTACATTAAAAATGGTAAGCTGATAATATTGCAATAGGGAACGACTGACAATCCAACAAGTTACTAGGAATCTTATACAAAGGAGGACACACAGGAGTGTAGAACACCCCTATACTTTCTTAAAATGCACCAAATAAGCCACAGTCAAAATGGCACTGCAATATCAGCACTTCATCTACATGGTGTGGGAGTAAAAGCCACAGCCTTCTGCACCAAAGGCAATTATGCTGCTATGCTAACCTTGCTTTCAAATTCTACAATGCAAACAGTGACTGCCATTTGATAAACAAAACAGTTAACCACTCGCTATATACCAGTGCTACAGAAAAGACTAAAACTGAACTAGCATAAAAAGTTTTAGTTTTCGTAAAACACGTCATCAGAATGATAAAAACACAGTTCCGCACTCTATTTAAACCTAAAAAGTGTGTGTGTGTGTGTGTGTGTGTGTGTGTGTGGAGGGCTCATGAAGATGTGTGCAGTCATGATGCTCTACTAGGTAGAATCCCACATTGCCAAATAGCACCGGTGGTGATAATTTTTCTGAATCCTTCGGTTTGTATCTAAAAAAACTATTATACACAAGAGCAGTTGGCACAAATCTCTGAGGAGGAACCTTCCTGGCCTTGATGCATAAGGGCCTGGCTGGTAGCTGACAAGGGGGCACAGAAAGGGCACATGTAAATCCCCTCTAAATGAACTACAGATGCATCACCCTATTTCACAAGAGAGGCCACTGTCAAACTGATATTCATGTGTATATGTATATATGTGCAAATACATTGTGTACATACATATATATCGATATACACATATATGCACAGACACACACACTATATATATATATATATATATATATATATATATACACACACACACACACACACACACACACACACACACACACACACACACACACACACACACACATACATACATATACATGCATATACATACATACATAGGAAAACAAACATCAGCGGTTTTGGAGGACAGGTAGTTGATGAAGAATGGGTGGCTTGACTACAAGCATAGAAAAAACAAAATCTGCATTGTGCATTCATCAAAGTGATAGTTGCTTCTGCTTATGTGAATAACAATTACAGCAGCTGAGACTTCTACCAGACAGTGATAATGACTCACTGATATATTGCAACTGCGCTTAATGCTAATGTAATAATGACCTTTGTTTCAGTACTCCAAATTTATGCAGGCTCAGACAAAGGTGATAATTGCTGCACATAACCTGTTGACTAGGAATTCATTATATTAACTTGGGCAGCTGTTGTGTAACACAGACTCATTATCAGTAAAGAGAACACCTGAGTAATTCAGTAAAATAGTAAAATAGCATAACACTTACATATTACTGAGCCCTTCCTCCCACCAAAATTCCACACATGACTGACAAAGCAAGGAAAAGTCAACAAGCTCTTAGGTAAGTACTAGGCTATTTGCCCAAGGGCATTTATAAGCCTAGCCTGAATGTGTCGGCTTTCGCCACCCCCTTAGATTAGTTCCCTGTGCCTCTGTCCAGCAGACCCATTAGTTCCCTGCGCCACTGTCCAGCAGAGCCACTGCAGTGATCCCTGGGGTAAACTTCACCCGTCAAGGTTTCTCTTGAAGAGTGTTAGTGAGGGTGATAGCCTTTACGCTTGATTATTCATGGTTTCAGACCTCTCAACTGTCCATTTTGTCGCAGAATGCCCAGATGTTTACCTCATATTTTGGTCTGTCCCTCATAAAATTGATAGTTGCCTGGCAAACCACTTAGATTATTTGAGAATTGAAATCACTAAATAATTTTTCAGACTTCTTAGTACTATATGCTTTACATCCACAACTCCTCTATGAAAAAAAAAATTCATGTTGGAGTGTCAGCCTCGCATTACTCAAAAGCACATTACCACCTACTATGATCCTATGACCAATACTACCCTGTCTTCACAATAATGTCTAAGGTTCTAAGACTTTCTTTAACACACCGAACATGTTTCTAAGCAATTTTCTCTTTTTCCTCAATTTATCTCTACTATCTTTTCTAACTCGAACATATGTGTACTACCAGCTCACTATAAGTCTCCCACAAACCCACCCCTTAAGCAACTACAATAACTCATTCTATCAAAACATATCATCTGAACTATGCAATTCTATACCACACTGTCTCCTTTCTTATAGATAACATCAAATTTACAATACTAATAACGTCTCCCTCAAATTCTTCTCTATTAATTCTTTCTCTACCCCAAACCACACACACACAGACACACACACACAAAGACACACGCAGACAGACACACACAAATAACAATAAATAAACAAATCTCATACCTACTTCCATTTCAACTCATTATCTACCTGTGGAGTGTGGAGATATACATCCCAAATCCCAATCCAGGACCACCACACCAAATTCAGCTTCCCATTTGCCAACTCCACTACATCTGTCCACTCTTCCCAAAAAGATACTCTGGTTCATTTTCTTAAATGCAAATGTAAGAAGCCTCATCAGTAAAATTCAAGATACACATGCATCCATATGGACCATATCCCTATACTCTCCCTGACATATTCATCATTACAGAAATTTGGTTAAAAAAATGTAGCAGATAAATAAATACTCCTCTCTGGCTGCAATATTCAGTCTTAGATGTAATACTAACAAGAACAACACACACCACTACCTCTGGCAGTCTACCTGATAACCTAAATGTTAACTTACTTGCCCACAATTATCCAGACACATTACATTAACAAATTAATTACAGTAAGGTTCACAACTTAACCTTTTCTGCAAAGATATAGTCAGTGAAACATTAAAAATTAAAAATGTAGCAGGACTCCCTTAAGAACTCTTCCTCTAAATGACACAGACACACAGTCACTTTCTTCAACTCAGCTTTTCTAAATTATAGGTCGCCTCATCCTCATGGCCATCTTTAGTATGGGCAGCCACTGCCAGGAAAGCACACGAGGAAAAGGAAAGCAAGATGGCAGCTCATCACATCGTGATGATGCCTGGAGGGACGGTCGGTCGGACGTTGAATTGGTGCAGGAATCAAGGGTTAAAATAAAGTTTGATTTTTAAAGTAGGGAATGGGGTTTCAGACACGGAGGATGAGGTGCAGTCCAGAGCACCACTCACTCTCACACACTCAAGTAAAGTTTGCCATGCCACTTTTGCATTTTGGTGCCAAGTGTTCAGTCAGTCACCTTCAAAAGTACAAAAAAAACAACCTACCTTCTCTTCTTGTAATAATACCAACACCATACGCACCACCACCAGTCCAGTCCTTCCACCACTCACCACATGAAACACGATAGTTTGGTTTGCTCCTGAGCATGAAATCATCAAATACTCTTCCACCGATGTCCACCTGCAGTCTTCTTCCATCAAATTGCAAGTTGCAACTACACGAACGCGAATAACGCGATTACTTAAGGAGGTGTTTGAGGCTTGTCGAGTTGTCATGTCAGACTCGCGTCAGTCATGTGACTGCCTGGCACACCATCTCCAGTAACAGTTCTCTACTTCTTCTAAACAAATAACAATGCAGGCTATGGGGAAAACGGGGGAAAAAACAAAGTAAGTGGGGAAAAAAAAAAAAGTGTGTATAGCGAAAAAAAAAAGTGTGTATAGCGCTAAGAAAATCCGGGGGGGTGCAAGTGCACCCCCTTGCACCTGCCTGCGGGTGCCCTTGCTTGTATGACTGTTGACTTGCCAGAATACACATTAATCTTGCAAAGTCAGAATTACAACAATAAACAGCAGAGCCAGTCAACTCATTTAATTCACAAACATCCCCCTTTACCGGACAAAAATAACTGCTTTGACCCTCCCAGAATTAAAATAGAAATAACAGTAACAGCCAGGTTATATATTTGGATTCATTTCATTATTTGACAGAGACATTAGCCACAATTTATGTGTGCCAGATCACCTTACAGAAATCCACATTTCATTTTATTTATTTTATTTTTGTTTACCCAGGTTTGTCCAACTGGCTTTAGTGAAAAAAAAAGCTTTATGACATATATCCGGGGAGAAAAGTTCTAACATATTACAAACATTTTTAAACAGACATTCAGTATATACATGAAGAGACAACTATTACAGTCTTGCAAGGCTGGAATTACAACAACAGTAAACCGCAGGGCCAGTTGTTTCATTGACATGTAGCCCCAGTCCCCATTGCCTGCCCCACTCACAGTATCTGATTTGATCTTGTGAGATTAAAAGACAAAGATAAAAGATGACACTGCTATTAATATATGCATTTTCCACATAAACAATAGTCAGAGTTCAGAACTTGTGGTCAATCTTACTTCATTCAAATGCACTTTACTTTTGCAAAGCAAGTGAGAACTACAACAGTAAGGCCAGTCCTTTCATTCGCACATACTAGGCATACCCCAGCCTGATTGCCTACCTACAGTATCTGCTTTGAACCTACAGGGTTTAAAATAATGAAAAGAGAAGACAATGGTTGCATTACTGTATTTCTTTCACATCACATAGTCAAGAGCTTGCAGTTGATCTTACTTCAGTTCATCCATACACACTTTAGTCATGTAAGGCTAGAGTTTTAACAGCAAAACATCCACACACCATCCTAATCTATCTTGACTGACCATAAAAAATGATATTAGGGTAAAAAAAAAAAAAAAACATTTCACCCACAAACAGCCCCCAAAACACATTGCATACCCAGTATCTGTTTGACCCCTGCCAGGATATTTTATTAGAAAAAAGACATCCACAGTCAAGCAGCCTCCAAAGCACACAACCTCCTTAGTATGTGATTAACTCTGCCAGGATATCATATTAAAAAAAAAATCATATATAGCCTTTAAAGCACATTACCTCCTAATCTCTATTATCTGGTTATCTCTGCCAGGATATTATATTAAAAAAAAATATCCATAAACAACCCGAAAACACACAGCCTCCTTAGTATCTGATTAAATCTACCAGGATATTATATTAAAAAAAAAAACTCCATCAATAGCCCCCCCAAAAACACTGTCACCCTACTAGTATCTGGCTGACACTACCAGGAAAAAAAGTACATGAGTTACAACTGACTAACTAATAATAATTATTACCAAGTCAGTCAGTTCACAGTTTGGTGCAAGTGTTTTATTTTTATTTTTTTTTTTTGTAGTCTTGGCTTCTTAAATTCAATCACTCACCTTATACAAAAATAAATCTCTCTCTCTCTCTCTCTCTCTCTCTCTCTCTCTCTCTCGGACCAATGACTCAGCTCTAACTACACAGTGCACTTAAAGTGTGGAAAGAGAACTTCTTTATACACTTACATCAGCAGCTGTGTCATGTACACAGATTACTTGACAAGCTACTGACCCTAACAATCCATTTCCAGCAATATTCCTGCAATTAAAAACACAATGACATCTGGGCATCTTCTTTGAATCACACCTACTTTGAAAACAGTCCAGCCTGGCCACAAGACAGAAGTTTTCCTTAACTTTTTTTTTTTTAAATCAGAAATCAGGAGCACATGTGCACAGCTCTGAGTTTCGCAAATGATTGCACTTTTATCTTCGCAATAGTGATCCGCTGCTAGTGCAATATATGTAAGTAAAATCTTTATTTTATTTTTTTACATTTTCATTTTTTTTTCTCTTCAAAGTGGGGAGGAGGGCTACAGCCCACAGTCCAGTACCATGAGGGACCCCTGGTATGATGTACATTAACAAATACTTTACATTCTTACTAAGCTAACCTCTCGTTACACTATCTATACATTTTAACAGCTGCCCTCTCCCCACTCTTAGGGGTGGACTTATATCTTATCATTTTTATTTCCTAGCATAGTATACTATACTTCTAATACATTTGTAAATGCTGATTGTTATATTTAATCATCATTTTTTAATTTCTATTTATTATTACATCACTGATGTCCCTTCATGCTTTACTGTGTCCTATGTATTCTACTATCAAACTGCATGTATATATGATTTTCAAATTACATTTGTGCTAGCATTTCTATTTGATGTTATTTAACTCTCTGGAGCTTTTCTCGCCAGGCCTCCAATGAAAATGGGTATTTATTACCCAGTCAGGCATTCTTGGTAAATGAATATCAATCAATCAATAAATAAATAAATAATAAACGGGGCAGTACTCAGGTAGCAGATGAATATTTAGTGGGCTTACTACAAGATTCAAATGTTGAAAGCAGAATGCAGCTGCCGGAATTGTTAAATAGTGATAACTTGGAGGTGACCAATAGATAAACCTTAGCAAAGCAGAATTTATTGTCAGGGAAGGCCACTTATTGTAATTTACTTTGGGTTGGTAGGTTAGTCATGATGGAAACAAAGGACAGGTCATGAGTGAACATATAGGTGGTCAACAGAGAGAACAGTCTTTGTTGGCAGGGGGTTAAGGCATATTTATCATATCCTTGATCCCCACAGCAGTGAAAAAAAAAGATTTGGTGAGGGGGATTATATGGATCTGTTTGAGTCATTAGATGTGGATGATTTCACATGAACAGCGGAAGCTGAATCTCCAGGTTCACAGGATTTGATGGCAGCATTAGCTATCTTGGGAAAGAGACATCTGGCTAGGTTTATGGCTAGGACATGTGATAATCAGATGTTCGGATTTGTATATTTCATGGCAGTGATTGTGAAGATGAAGCTAGGCAAAAAACTTCCATTTTTATTTTTTGACAGTAAAGGAGGCTCAGAGACTGAGAGGGGGTAATGCATGATTGTGACATAATGAACACTTCAGAAAGCTGAAGGCTTTAGATAAGTCTTTGATGTGGGAGTCTAGGCATGTGAATATCTAGTTAGGGACTATTATTAATAAGTCAGTTTTGTTGCTGGATATAAGACAGGAGGGAGCAGATGACAGGACTTAAGCATGTTAGACATTTAATGTAGGCAGATGTTCTTGGCCAGAGTGCACATTTGTGCATATTTCTTAAATTTTCACAGGTGCACATAATGATGCCAGATGCTGACACTAGAAAGAAGTGGGAAACCAGGATGTGGCTTGCTTTTTCAACAAGGTGGACAGTGAATGGATGACATAAACATAAAAGGAAGAGGTATTTTTGGGGTCAGTAGGGGGCCTGTAGCCATTAAATGGAGAGGAATGGTAGACAGGCCAATTGCTCGCCTATTAATGTATGTTCTTTATAGTCACAGTTGGGTCAAAAACTGGGCACTCACAGCCATAGATTTTATAGCAGTTTTTGTTTTGCAGTAAGGTTTTCATTTTTGCCAAGGGTGGGAAGTTCAGTTAGGGCATATTATAATTTAAAATTAGTGAAGGGTTAGGAAACTAAGTTCAGACAGTTAGGCTAATGGAGATATTGCTGGTGTCAACATTTGCTTCATAGATGACATTTCCACTGTGACTGATGCTTTAAAAAAATGTGTGAATTTAACTTAATCTGCACTTCATTACCAGAAGAGGACTCGGTCATTGACTCCTGAGAGGATGGTGGAGCAGGATCAGTATGCATCACAGGAGGGCACATTATTGGCTATTCAGTTTGGTGCTTTTCCTTGGTTGGCAAAGCTAGACATTGAGTCAATGTTTAGATTTCTTCTGGTAAATGAGCAGGATTGGTCTATGTTGTGGTTTAGCTCAATAATGCAGTGGATGCGTAAGTTGAACAACCAGAAACAAAGAGCAGTTCATTGCTTATGTGACTTCTTGTTAGAGGGGGTAGTGAACAAGGGGTTTCAGCAGGATTGCAAAAGTTTTGGGAGTTATTTAAAAAGTTAGGAGTACCCTTGGCTAAGGACAAGCAGGAAAGTCTAGCTAAAGCTATCACTTTTTAGGCATATACTTGTTGCTGATGTGGGATTTTTCATTTGTTACAGGATAAGTTGGCAAAATTAAAGGTTACAATCAAGGAGCGGTTAGGGGAAGTTAACGTCAGGATGAGGATGGTGATTGAGCTGCCTAGGCTATTAAATGTTAGTTGTAGAGCCATTGGACCAGACAGTGCATTTACTAGGTCTTTGGCAAGCATGTTGAAAAGCAGTAGGAAAAAGACACCATAACATGAGAGTTAGCAAGTTAGTCAAAGGAGGTGTGGAGACTTGGAGTGAGTTTCTGGAGAAGTGAGAAAATATATCACGATTCAAGAGTTGATACTGTTTTGGGTGGCAGTGGTGGTTTGGAAATATGATTTGTCTAACAGGAACAACAGAATATATACTTTCTTTCTTACAAAGGTCAATGCTGCATGAAATCCAAAACAGCAAAAAAAGAAAAACAGCAGAGTCTGTGCTTTCGGGATGAACCTTTCTTCAGACATACATTGGCACAGTAAACTGACATTATATAAAAGATATTCAAATTTTAACCATCCATTCACATTCAATAAATTGCCCGCCTCTTTTTTAAGGCTGGCTTTAAGGAAATAGTAGTGTTAAAACCGGGACGATGATCTGCTGCTAATTCCATTATCCATTTTAACTAATTAAACTCAGTAATGTTGACAATGTCTCCCCCTTTTCCATTCATTTTTATAATTTGCAAGACTATAAAAGAAAAAACATGGCCAGGGTGCTTTAATATATGTTGATATAAAGCATTACATTCATTTTTCAACCTAATAGAGGACAAATGTTTAAGTATGCTAACCTTCAATTTACAGTTTGTCTTGCTTACATAGAAACTTGTGCAAGATCCACACTGTGCCATATATATATATATATATATATATATATATATATATATATATATATATATATATATATATATATATGTATATATATACCAGATTGTCACTTTGACAATCTGCATACAAATTAAAAGCATATCTCTTATTAGTATTGAGATGTACAAAATAATTGACACCACTTGCAATATGTGTACAGGCTTTACAATGTCTGCACGAAAAAGTACCTACCCTACTAGAGACATTCATTTTATATTGTTTCATCCCTGGTTCTTTACATAACATATCCTTTAAATTATTGTAACATTTAAAAGCAAAACTTGGTGTGGCTTCTAAAAGATCTTTCAAATTTTCATCACTTAATAATATTTTCCAGTTATCCTTAATTATATTGCAAATGCCACTAATATTGTTACTGTACCACATCATAATCCTCAATGTATTGCTATTAGTTGGAATCAACCCCCTGTTTCAGCCTTCATTTGTCCTTTAACAGAATACCAGGGTCCGGCCCTACCATTTCTGTTTTTGTGTGATAGTGCCAAGCCCTGATCAATCACTTGGCTGGCGTATACCCTATCTTCCATATGTTTACTTAAAACTTCTAATTCATTATTAAAAATATTGCCCTCTGTACATAAATGAGAAAGTCTGTGGCCTTGCCCAACTACAATATTTTGAAAAGTGCTTCTAGGATACATACTACGAAAGTCCAAAAATGATTTCTCCAACATTCCTTTCTACAAATCATGGTCTCCAGACCACCTCTACCATTTTTAATTTGGCATACATCTAAAAAATCAATAACTGTCTTATCATACTTAACAGAAAACCTTAAGAAATCTGCCTCTGCTTTACTCCATAGGAGAAAGGTGTCATCTACATATCTGGCATACTATATCAGAGCTGTACCCCATTGATGCTGTTTGTTAAAAACATTACACTCTTCCCAGTAAATTAGAACCAGATTAGCGTACGAGTTTTTTGCAGGGTGTACCCATTGCTACACCCTTTTTCTATCTAAAGTACTTCCCATTGCAGACAAAAACATTATTCTCAAGAACTAACCTTAAAATTTCTAGTATCAGAGTATTGGTATTATCATCATACACCTTTGTTTTAATTAATATATTATTTATGGCCATCAAAAAATATACAGTGCCAATAACCGTAAAAAGGCTATTGACATCAAGAGTAACTAATAACTGGTTGGCCATATCTATGCTCTTAGATGCATCAGACGATTTGGTCAGAAATTGTCCTGTATCTTTTAAAATCCTAGGATATAACTGTAGCACTTTCTTCAATTTACATTCTTCCCAAATAGATAAATGCTCAATAACCTACCCTCTACCTGACACTATAGGTTTCATGGGTGGTGGGATAATGTTCTTCTGTATTTTAGGAAGTGCTTTAAATAAAGGTATTACTGGATGTTTTACGTGAAAAAAGTCAAATAATTTAGCATCTAGTAAATTTGCATTTCTTAAACCAATCAGGCATGAATTCACTTTGTATATAATGCTATTAATCATTAGTGGTGAAATATTATCATAAGTCAAGCTATCATTGAGAAGATCTTGTAACGCTTTTATATACATTTCAGAATTCATAATGACAGCCGCTCCTCCTTTATCTGCTGACTTAATTGCTAAACATTCATCATTCATAAAATCATTTAAAGCTTGTCTTTCCATAGCTTAGCATTGCCTTAAGTTTAATTCATCTTTGACTGCTAAGTATATCCCTGTTATATACTGGCTGAGAGTCTCAATTTCAGTTTTGGAACTTCTAGGTTGCCATGCCAGAGGCAGATGTTCAACCATCGTCAATGTTAGAAAAGGTATGGAGAATGGGCAAAGTGTAGTGAGGAGGCTAATGCAGCAGTCTTGGGCTGTTTCTACTAAGGAAGCATAAAGTTCTTTGTTTGCAGCATTTGCTAATTTTGTTGGAGGCTTGTCACTGTGGGACAGGTGCGTTCCAGTAGGTCTGTCGGCTAAGTATGTGATGTACAGATAGTGGTTTGGTATAGCAGTGAGGATGATCAGAGTATACTCAGATACTTTGGGTGTTGCTTCTGCAAAGTTTTCAGTTTACATAGAGTGAATAAAGCACTGGTTGATTTTTTTTGAAAGGTTTGTATGAGGTGTCATCTTCAGGAGGTGAATATATATATTTTTGGTAAGGTTTGGTTATCATCTTTTTTTCTGTATGAAAGGGCATTCCATATCAGTAATTTGGTGGGAAAATGATATGGTCTTTTGTTGTGTGTAAGCAGGAAACCATTGTTAATTTGCTTGAAGTGTTCTAAGATGGATCAAATAAATAAAGGGCAACAGATAGTTTTACTGCATAATAACGACATATTTTGTGTCCCATGCAGGGATGGTTAAGAAATTAGAGTGTGTTGAGACTAGATGCATTTGAATGAAGTTGGACTTGACCTTTTTAAAGTTAATATATTACCTTATGATTAAAGAGGTTTCAAGTAGTACTAAGTGAATTAGTGTATAGTTTGAAAGATATGAGGAGGAAAGTAGATAACAGGCTGCCATGTAGGTAGCCTGGTGGGCTTTAGGATTTGGTAGGCCTCTGACAATGAGGATACCATTTCCCTCATTTTCTTTCCCAGATCAAAGGGGAAGTATGGGTAATTAGTGTTGAAAATATTGTCCTGAAAGTGCTATTGAGTTTAGGAGTAAGTGATATGTAGTTAAACTGCTAACTTTGATGGTTAAGTGTATTTGCAGACCAGCAGAAGTAAATACATCTGCAAACAGTCTAGCTTGTTTTGCAGGAGAGCAGTGCTGACTATGCCTGTCAGCTGTATTGTTATCTAAGATGGTGTTTATGTCAAGGGATCAAAGTTTTCATGTTCATATAATTTATTGTCAATAGCGTTGGTCACAGCATACACTTTTTTTGTGTCTGGGTGGGGCTCATAAACAATATGGCTTCTTTCTTACTCTGATCTGTTGTTTGGTGAGAATAGCCCTGCTGTATTTCAGAGTTGTTTTCTCCTTGGAACTTATTTAGCCATTTATTCATATAAAACATTTTCACACTAGTTATTGAATGAACAGCATTGTTCATTGTACAGAACACTGGAAAAACTGTGTCTGTCTTTGGCACATGTCAATATTATCTTAAATTTTATTTCATGCCATGTTAAACTTATTATTTGAAACTGTAACAAAATGTATAATAGGTTTCAGAGTATTTTGCTACATTCTGCACGTATTGCATTCCCATGTCCTAATAGCTTATCTGACTGTCAGCCAGAAGTAGAATTAATAGTTAATTTAGCCATAGCTGAGTTGAGATTGCAATGTGCTACTAGGCTAAAGTCATTAACTGCATGTAGTAATGTAAATCGACAGCAGTGTGTTATAAAGCCATAATAAGACATTATCTTGAAATGACACAAAATGCAGATTGACTTTACAAACTCCTTTAGACAATTACCATTTGACTCAGAACTGCAAATGAATCTCTCTATTTATGGAACTCAAGTGAGTTTTGAGATTGCTACAGGTGCTTGTGTTACTGCGATATCAAATGCTTCCTATAGAAATATCTCAAATCATCTGCAGTTGCATAATGCAGAGAGAAAACTAAATAGCCCTGCAGACAAACTCAAGTTCATTAGTAGATTTTTAGGTATGCCGGAGTGGAAGGGGGCACAGGTATAAGTCATGGGTTTATGTGCTGGATGGTCTGTATATGAACAATCTGCTCAACAGAGCTGTGACATTGCCAGAGTAAAGTCAGTGTAGATGTTTGATGAACTCAGTCTCCTTAACTGTCAACTAGATAAAATGAAAGCCAAATTGATTCCCATATTTCTTGTAACATCCAGGAGAATGTAATTTCCTATGCTAAATAAAGCAAAAGGGAGAACTCAAAAGAATACAAGAATTTGGTATTATGGAAAGTGTAGTGTACCAGGCAGTGTTAGGCAAACGTTAATTATGTAGAGCATTAAAAGTATGTTATATTATATTAGCTCAATGACAACAGGTAAAACAAACATATATTTTACTGTTTAAGACTTGCCCATTCAGTACCCCAGCGGTTACTTTCCTTACCCCAGCGGTTACTTTCCTTATTCCTTATGCCACTTGTGTGTGACTGAGTCAAGACCATTGCTGACTTACATCTAGATCATGTCTACCATTATTTCATTTCAAGGCTCACCTGTTTCCCAGTCATAAAACTGGATTTGATTTTTTGACAATTTGTTTCTGGTCATTAAGCTGTGTCAGCTGCTGTCTCGAATATCATTTTCCTGTAAAAATGCATCCAATATTCCCCTTAGAATTAATTCCAAGACATTTGCTGCCTCTGCTGCTAGGCTGATAGGAAGTTAGTACTCCCACATTTTCCTGCTGCTCTCTCCGTATAGCCATAGATGTTTCTGTACTGGTCAATAAGCTGTTAAGGATCTTTGTTAGGAGATCTGTCAGTACACTCAAGCATAATCTTCTGGACTCTGAGAGGTATCCATTTTGTCTCGGAGCCACAATCTCCATAAAGATGACCAGTTCTTTCTCCACCCTGCTCCTTTTATCCTTGTATCTGCCTACTGCAACTTCTCATTTTACCAGTCTGCTCAGTCAACATGGCATCCTCACATTAAATTCCAAAACGGTAGTGTACATTCAACACCTTTGCATTTGTTTCTGTTTCCTATGATCGTCCTTTCATCTTTTCCCAGCTGGGATATATCTGCACCTTATTTCCTTTTCTCTGCAGTATACATAAAATGGAGTTGCTGCAACTCATGATTCCTCATGGCAAGTCTGATTTGTTAGTGCTTTTGCAGTCCTTGCCACCTCTGCTTTCCTTTAGCTAGCTTTCTTATACAATGGCTCTTCCAGCTTCGTATCCCCTCTTTTCCATCTCTTTTTTTACTTTATATTTTGATCTATTCACTAACTTCACATCACTGTACACCCTCATTGGTCTGTTCATATTCTGTCTGCTCTCCAAGGATGGGATAATGCCATATCAAAGGAAGACTGGCTGAAGTTCCAAAATGGTCTGGACGGTTCGTGCTACTAGGCATGGACCGGTAACCTAATAATAAATACTGATAAGAAAAATGCATATTTTTCTTCTTTCTCATTTCCAGAATAATTGTAAGATTAGTGGTACTTTAATCAAACAAATACCACTGTTTAAAGACCTAAATATTTGGGTTCATATCAGACTCAGTTTTGGTCATCACATAGATAATTTGAAAGCAGCAAAACGGTATAATTGTAAAAACTCAAAAAGCCACAGGAACAGAGGTCCAAATCCACAAATGGTAGCAAAATATTATTTATTCACAGACAGAATAAGCTCTTTCGTCTTGAGTACAAGACTTCTTCAGATATCTCCATGTTACATTTCTGAACCATTTATACCTTATTCTATTGAGTCTAATTAAAATTTAAAGACACACAATGCCTTTTTAATAATAAAATTCATATGTATCCACTTGTATAATTGATATAATATACTTTAAATCCTTGAATACTTTAAAATAACCTTATAAAACTGTATAAAAAATAATACATACACCACATTTTAAAAATTATTAAACTCGTGTAGCTTTTGCTAATAACACTGGTTTAATAGTAATATATTCATTTAAACCTGGGAAAATGTTAGATTTTAACCTTAACTGCCACTTTAGCTCTTTATTCAGTAACAAATTTTTAACATCTCCCCCTCTAGGATTAATTTTAACCATGTCTATAATACCAAATTTAAAACCATTGAATCCAAAACAATTGATAGAATGCTTATATAGTGCACTAGCCTCTTTTTTGATCTTAATATCATGGGCATGTTCATACATTCTGTCCTTGAGAGCCCTCTCAGTTTTTCCTATATAAAATGCAGAACATTTTGTACATAAGGCCAAGTATACTATCATTTTGGTATCACAATTCCCTTTGAAAAAACAGACCCTAATGTTCAAACCATTTTGTAGACATATACTGTCCTCCTTAATAATACATGAACACTGCTTACAATTATCACATGCAGTAGTTGCCTTTTTAATTAAAAAGTTTTGGTGCTTGCATTTGTTCAAATGTTCTTTTGAAATTTACACCAGTCCTATATGAAAAGACGGGTTCATATCCCACTACATCATACAACTCTTTATTTGTTTTGCGCATACTCCAGTTAGCCTTTATAATATCTGTAAATGTCCCTGTAAACCCATTGAATTCAGTTCCACATGCTTTTTGAAATTTTTTATCCTCCTTGGCCTTAACTGTCTCAGCCATAGGTTTTCCCAAAAGAGGTTTATATCTAAAACCCCAGCCTCTCTGCACTTCATTTAAAACCCCTTGCACCATCTCTCTAGGGTATCCCCTCTCCATAAACATAACACCCAGGCAATTAACTTCCATATCCAATTCTTCTCTATCTGAGGTCATTCTTGCAATACGAACTGCTTGCCCCTTTACAAGACTTTTCTTCTGGAACGTGGGGTGATGACTAGTGTAGTGCAAAAAACTGTTACACCCAGTATTCTTTCTATATATTCTAGACTTAAATCCTTGCTGGGTTAAAAAAATAGTGGTATCGAGATATCACATAGATAATGTCATTAAAAATGTAATAACATCATTGGTTACATTAGGATTTTTTTAAAATAGCGATATGAAAGTAATGAAAACTAAATGAATAACATACCGATGCTGAAACTAGAATACAGAAACTGACTTTGGCTTTCTTACTTAAACACCAAATAACTAAAATGGAAAAATACAGAGATAGTTCACAAAGTAACAACTTTGAAAACCCATGCCTTATGAGGAATGACTGATGAAACTTGTTGCCAGATACAGAAATCTATCCTGCATAATGATTAGTGAATGTGTGCAATTCAGAAACATATATACGTGAGGGCTGATATAATGTTTCCTTCCAAACACAGCCTACACGGTTTGCTTCTTTCATTTGGAAGTGAAATTGGCTATGCTTAAAATGGCCCACAAGGGTAGCTATCCTTGTGTGAACATGTGCAGCACACTGGGTAGACCAAGCACATGGTCAAGTGCAGTATATGTTAATGGGCATATAATGACAAGGCAATGACTAACATTATTACAGAGATCATCTTGGATTATGTTAATGGGGCAAAACAAGATGATGGAACAATCCATAAACATATAAACGTTGGATAATGGGGCTGCGGTTTCTGCATATTTCAGTCTGGATGAATGCACATGTTCAGACTAAGGAAATTGCAAACGAATGTTAGAAGTCACCACAACATTAAAAAATGTGTATCAGCAAGATACTGTTATTGTTCCAGCTTTGTCTGATAGTGTGCAACACCATCCCAGATAAATCAGGTCATCCTACCATGCTTAACATTTCATGGACTCCATGACACTGATATTATAGACCAGTACTATTTAAATAGCAACACTGTCCCAGAAAGTTTGGATATGGGCTGGCCTCATCTGCATCCACAAGGAGTTGTGGAATACCTATCCCAATAGATGCTAAGGTATGTGTAGTTTTACATATATTAGCTACAGGGACCTTTCAGCAAAACTTCTGGGGACACAGTGAGGGTATCTCAGGCATCTGCCTCAAGAATACTCCATCAGTTTCTAGATACCATGTTTCAGCAGTATTCCATACCAGCAGAGGATAGAGCCATGATATTAACCAATCAAAACAAAATAAGGGTCATCAGCCAAATGCTAGGAGCTTAAACCAAAAACTGCATTCCCTGGAAGCACTTCTCTCACTAGAAGATGTAGATGTCTGTGCAGTCACACAAACCTTGTTCAAGGCCTCAGAGAGTACCCCAGCCTTGCAAGTCTACAATGCCTTCCACACCTTTAGACCGCAAAATTAATGTGTGAAAACCAAAGGATGCAGTGTTTCAATCTATGACAGAGATAAATACACCTGCCATCTAGTTAGAATGGACAACTCCACGGAGTTGTTCCAGGTCCAGGTTACAGTGGGTAAGACCCCCATTTAAGTCATAGCCAATTATAGATCCCCCTCCATGGGAAATGAAGGACAAGAAGTCTACTTGACCAAACTGGAGACAATCCAAATTTTACCAAAAGCACTGGTTATAAGGGATTTTAATTATCCCACCGTCAACTGGGAAACTCGTTAGTGCAAAAGGTCCTTGATTTTGTTAATTCAAAATCCCTGGAACAAATTGTCCATATCCCGACAAGGGGAAAAAACATTCTGGATCTGGTCTCTCCAGCATGTCAAACAGATGCACTGCCACAACTATCGTACCCTCATTGGGTAAAACTGATGACAAATCATTCATCTTCAAGCTGGCACTAACACCAGGGCTCACAAAGGGTGAAATTAGACTAAAAACCTTCAGCAAGGTGAGCTATACCCTCTTTTTTAATTTCTCCAAATCTTTTAGGTTTCTAATACCATGACAGGAATGGACCCCATTCCTAAGTCAGAGTACGATTACAGTTTATGAAATTAGTAGTTTCAGTCCTTGATGTCAGCCAGAAGTGCTCTGCAGCACCCGCAATGTGCCCAGTAATGACTCCTTCTGCAATTTGTACAAAGTTACATGCAACATATCTAAGTACAATTGTGGATTCTTTTTTATAAGACATGTTGCTTGTACTATTATTGGAACTGTTGGGGTATCTTTCTTCTACATTGCTCTAGTTTCTTCCTGAAAATCCCGATATTTTATGACTTTGTTTCTCTATACAGTGATTTCACTGATCAATGCTACTTTTGTCTTCTTTTCATGGATCACTATTGGACTTTTGGTAATGGGTGATCCCATGTGATGTAGGGTTCATCATTTTCTATGATGCTTTGTGGTTCATGTTTCCAGTGTTTTTCAGCCACCTCAATACCATAATGTTTGCTCAATCCCTAGTGCAACAGTCTTGCCACATTATTATGCCTTTCAGTATACAGTCCTTTTGCGTTAGTATGTCACAACCAGCAATGAGGTGTGCAACTGTTGCCAATATGGCTTTACAAAACCTACATTTGTCTGTTTCTCCCACATGTTCAATGGACTTTGTAAATCAATGTGTACATAGACCACTATCTTGGGCCGCCAATATTAACCTTTCATCTTTTGGTTTGAATTCACCTCTCCTTAACCATTCCTGCATTCGATCCTGATCAACATGATATTTTTCCAGAAGTTTTCCATACTTGTAACTATATTTATGCATTTTCCATATTTCTTGCCTTCTCATTTCATCCTTTACCTTATATTCTTTCTTTAGTTTTTTGGCACATTCAGTTGCTGCCTGACTTTTATCTACATCTGGTTTGATTTTCTTTCCTGCTTGACACTGATATGCTTCTGCTAGACTAAGCAGGGAAGCCATCTTTGATTTATTCTCCTCATGTTTCAAAACTTTCACTATGTTTGGGTCTTGTGAGGTCAGCAGATATGTGATTGTCCCACGATTGCAGAGCTATACATGTAATCAATTTCAAGGAGGCCCATACCTCCTTTGGAACAGGGAATATATAATCTTGGTATACACTGATTTTTGTAAATCATTTGGTGAGCATGAAGCATCCTTCTTATTTTCCTATCTAATCTATCCAACATGTTTTGGAGCCAGTCAATAACTCCAAAACTGTAAGCTAGGAGAGGAACAGCACACTGGTTTATAGCTTGAATTGTGTTCCTAGATGCCAATGCTGTTTTCAGGATTAATGTCTTCTAAAATATTCCTTGCTAAGTTTTATTCACATTTGTTCATGTTTTATTGTTGATCCTTCATCAATTCCCAAATATTTATACACTCCATCTTGATCAAGTTCTTTTATATCACATTGTTGTCCTAAACTAATATTTTCTTGGTGCTGCAGTTTTCCTGCTTTAAAGGTTGCTTTTGCACATTTATCAAGTCCAAATGACATTCTTGCATGTATCATCTGGAAAAGTTTTGACAACTTGCAGCTGTGCTTTCAGTTCCTCATCTGATGAACTATACAGTTTTAAATCATCGACAAAGAGAAGGTGAAAAGTCTTTACAATTTGTTGTTTTCTAGGAGTCAAATTATAGCCATGGCCTAAGCTGTTAAGTACACAGCTTAATGGGTTAAGGGCAAGAAAAGATAGCAGTGGCGACAGAGAGTCACCTTGGAATAACCCCCCTTTGAATTTTTAACCCTGGAATAATAATTTGTCCTTTATTGTGACTTAATTGCAAAGTGGTCTGCCACTGTTTCATCACTGTAATGTAGTCGATCAGTGTACGGTATATCTTATACATTTTAAGCACTCTTTTATCCATGAATGTGGGATACTGTCAAATGCTTTTTTGTAGTCAGTTCATGCCATACTTAGATTTTTCCCCTTTTTATCGTTCTTCATTATGATTTTATTTAACAACAAATGGTCCTTTGTTCCATATGACTTTCTTTTATTGCCCTTTTGTTCTATTGCCATAATTGACTATAAGCTATCAGCTTCAATTCCAGTGTATAATTTATACATCATCAGAAGGCAAGTTACTGGTCTATAATGTTTAGTGTAGCTTGCGGGTTCACTTTTAAGTAGGAACATTGTTTTTCCTGTTGTTAGCCAGGTTGGTGTCTGTTTGGGATGTACCTATAAATAGTTATTACTCATGGCTAAATCTTCCTGCAGAGATGTTAATACTTTTAACCAGAAATTTGGTACTGCATCTGAGTCTGGGGTTTTCCAATTAGAGGCTTTTCTTAAAATTGTTTCAATCTCTTGGGCTGTTACTTCATCCCATTTCATATCCTGTACCTTTACACTTCTTATTCTTTCTTTTACTTCTTCTATCTATTTAGCATCTTTGTTATGTTCCACAGGATCTTCATAACCACCTAGGTGAAGGTATTAATGCATTTCAAGTCCCACCCCAAGCTGGAAGTTGCAACTACACCGAAGCTTACACTAAAGCCATGTACAACCACTTGCATAAGTGTATAAACTAGGCTGTACCAGAAAGAATCAAAGCCAGAGCCCCAAGTAAAAACACGCTGTCATGGAGGACATCCAGCATCATCAAACTTTACAATAAATGCAAAAATTGCTGTCCAAGAAAACAAAGGCTAGCCTCCAACAATGGAAAAGCACCCTCCTCAGCCTCAACAGGCAAATAAGAAACTTGTCAAATCCTCCAAGGGCTCCTTTGAGAGAAACTTAGAAAGTACAGCCAAGGAGAACCATAAGGCCTTTTACAGCTGCGTATGTAACCTAAAGGGTAGTTCCAAAGCATGTGCAGAACTAGTGGCCAATGGTATCACACACACTAACCCCACACAGATAGCAAATCTACTAGCAGATAGCTTTGGCAAAAATTTCACTCCCTTATTCCCTCCTAACTTACAACAAACCTTCCCCCAAACTTCACCCCACCCTACATATCTGAAGAGTAGGTCCTCAAAGCCTTGTACAAGGCAAAAATTCCCAGCCTATATGGGACCAGACAAAATCCCAGGCTGTCTTCTAAACAGGCTAAAACATGAACTAGCATCACCGCTAAGTACCCTTTTAATTCATAGCCTAACCACAGGCTTTGTTCTTGAGAATAGTGAGCAGCAACAATTATTTCCCTCCACAAAGGTGGCCTAGCAATAGACCCAGGGAATTACAGACCCATAAGTCTGACCAGCCTCATCCATAAGGCCATAGAATTATCATTATGGACCTCATAAATAAAGACATAGATGACCTCCAAATCCCAGATCCTACCCAATTCAACTTTGTGAAGGGCAGATGCTGCTGTTTAATCTGGTGGATTTCTTTGAAAATGTGACCAAGGCCATTGACAATGGCAATTCTGTACACACAGCATACCATGACCTGGCAACAGCTATCAACACAATCCCACATTCAAACATTACCAACAAATTTAGCAAACTGAATTTAAATTCCTTCGTTGTAAGATGTGTTGCCAACTGGCTCACAAACTGGGCACATACTATCAAAGTGGGCAACTCCACATCAACCAGCAGACCTACTACCAGTGGGGTGCCACAGGGATCAGTGCTGGGCCCTCTACTGTTTGCTATATACTTCCCAAAAGTTTAGGTCAAAACTAGGGGTTGTGGTTGACCAATTCTGCAGATGACTGAAAACTAGGTCCAATCACTGAATCCCCAAATGATGTCAGTATATCCAGGAGGGTCTCATGCAGACCAACAACTGGTGTATTAGTCAGGGTCTCAAACTGAATGCAAAGAAATGATTCATCATTCTCTTTGGCGCAAACAATGTCCCTTCACACTATCAAATCAACAACAATACCCTAAGTAACCATGAAGCAGTAAAGGACCTAGGATCACAAGTTCACTGTAACCTTAACTTCAACAACCATGGGTCTACTGTAGTAAGGAAAGCTTTCCACATAGCACACTTGATTAGTAAAGGCATTGCCATGAGAGTAAAGGCATTGCCTATATTTGGCACTTATCTAGCCCATAATTGAGTATAATACCTTGTTTAGCATGTACCATACTAAGCACCTGCAGCAATTAGAGAGACCTCAGAGGTTTCTAACAAAGATAATCAAGGGGCTACAGCATGTGCCTTCCACAGAACGACAAAGTCCCTGTCACTATACTCTGTATCATATAAATTAGGACATCCAGCATCATCAAACTTTACAATAAATGCAAAAATTGCTGTCCAAGAAAACAAAGGCTAGCCTCCAACAATGGAAAAGCACCCTCCTCAGCCTCAACAGGCAAATAAGAAACTTGTCAAATCCTCCAAGGGCTCCTTTGAGAGAAACTTAGAAAGTACAGCCAAGGAGAACCATAAGGCCTTTTACAGCTAGTATGTAACCTAAAGGGTAGTTCCAAAGCATGTGCAGAACTAGTGGCCAATGGTATCACACACACTAACCCCACACAGATAGCAAATCTACTAGCAGATAGCTTTGGCAAAAATTTCACTCCCTTATTCCCTCCTAACTTACAACAAACCTTCCCCCAAACTTCACCCCACCCTACATATCTGAAGAGTAGGTCCTCAAAGCCTTGTACAAGGCAAAAATTCCCAGCCTATATGGGACCAGACAAAATCCCAGGCTGTCTTCTAAACAGGCTAAAACATGAACTAGCATCACCGCTAAGTACCCTTTTAATTCATAGCCTAACCACAGGCTTTGTTCTTGAGAATAGTGAGCAGCAACAATTATTTCCCTCCACAAAGGTGGCCTAGCAATAGACCCAGGGAATTACAGACCCATAAGTCTGACCAGCCTCATCCATAAGGCCATAGAATTATCATTATGGACCTCATAAATAAAGACATAGATGACCTCCAAATCCCAGATCCTACCCAATTCAACTTTGTGAAGGGCAGATGCTGCTGTTTAATCTGGTGGATTTCTTTGAAAATGTGACCAAGGCCATTGACAATGGCAATTCTGTACACACAGCATACCATGACCTGGCAACAGCTATCAACACAATCCCACATTCAAACATTACCAACAAATTTAGCAAACTGAATTTAAATTCCTTCGTTGTAAGATGTGTTGCCAACTGGCTCACAAACTGGGCACATACTATCAAAGTGGGCAACTCCACATCAACCAGCAGACCTACTACCAGTGGGGTGCCACAGGGATCAGTGCTGGGCCCTCTACTGTTTGCTATATACTTCCCAAAAGTTTAGGTCAAAACTAGGGGTTGTGGTTGACCAATTCTGCAGATGACTGAAAACTAGGTCCAATCACTGAATCCCCAAATGATGTCAGTATATCCAGGAGGGTCTCATGCAGACCAACAACTGGTGTATTAGTCAGGGTCTCAAACTGAATGCAAAGAAATGATTCATCATTCTCTTTGGCGCAAACAATGTCCCTTCACACTATCAAATCAACAACAATACCCTAAGTAACCATGAAGCAGTAAAGGACCTAGGATCACAAGTTCACTGTAACCTTAACTTCAACAACCATGGGTCTACTGTAGTAAGGAAAGCTTTCCACATAGCACACTTGATTAGTAAAGGCATTGCCATGAGAGTAAAGGCATTGCCTATATTTGGCACTTATCTAGCCCATAACTGAGTATAATACCTTGTTTAGCATGTACCATACTAAGCACCTGCAGCAATTAGAGAGACCTCAGAGGTTTCTAACAAAGATAATCAAGGGGCTACAGCATGTGCCTTCCACAGAACGACAAAAGTCCCTGTCACTATACTCTGTATCATATAATCATATAGACTTCTTAGGGAAGACTTATGCCTGGCCTTCAGAACAATTCAAGACCCAAACCTAATGAGCTAGGGATACCCATTCAAGGGACCTAAATATGGCCTGCAACTTAAACAGTACATGCTAGAGGAACATATTTATCTCCCAGTGACAGCTAATTCTTTGGAACAGGCTACCAGTTCATGTGAAACAGAGCACCTTTATGACACTGTTCAAGAGAAACCTGGACAAGTGGATGGAGCACCATAAAGTCATACTGGGGACAGAGCCCACATCATATGGGCAGTCATCACTAAATGCAAACTTGGGTTTTGAATAACATTTCTATGGTATTACATTGGGATGAAAAGGCGAGGTTTAAAATAACCTTCAGGTCGATAGCCTAGTAATCTCCTATGATCCTATGATCCTTTGAACACTATGTGAAATTTCTATAATATAGCCCATTTCCATGAGGTACTGTGGGTAATAAGTCTGTACTCAAATGAAAATTAAGGCCTTGCCTGGTGGTTTGTAATGCACAGGGTATCATTTACAATGAGTGTGCAAGACAGCTCAGCAATTATCACTACTCTCACATGTGACATACCTGTGACCAGCACCAATGTTCTGTGCAGGGTGACTTTCCTCAAGGTCATCTTTCTGGTGATGCTGGATATACCCTGAAACCCTCACTCATGACATCCATAAAACTATACATAATCAAGCAGAACAGGAGTACAACCATGCCCAGTCACAAACAAGGAACATTAATGAGTATGAGTTTAGGCTGTTGAAGGCACGCTTTCACTGCTTAGAGTCATCCAGTGGTGCCCTGCAGTATGGTCCTGGCATGTATGCACAGATAGTGTCAGTGAGTGCAGTATCATACTTAAGATGTAGTTACAGCAGGGTTGGCTCTTGCAGGGTCAGCATTCCCCAGCACACCAGGTCCTGGAGGCTGACTCAGCAAAGGTGTCAGTGGAGGAGCCAACAGCAGGGAATGATCATGCCAGATGAAGGCAGGTGCAGCATTCTGTGGCACTGACAAAGAGGCAGCAGCTTGTAGTAAACTTCAGAACACAGTAGACAAAAGTAAAGAAGATACACTACAATAAATATGCATGCAAAACCAACACCAGTCTGTGATTACCCATGCGTAGGCTGGCTGCACTGTGCATCAGACACAAGCAATCGAAGTAACAATCTACAAAGGCCTGGGCACGGTTATTAATTGCATAGATGGGGAAGGGAGCACAGAAGTGGATGTCTTTCACAGGGAATGTGTGAATGCTGAGGATTATTAAAGTAAAATGTACTATTGGGTCTGATGACTGTCAGCATTGTGGGCGACCTTAGTGTTAAAGTCTTCAAAAAGAGCAAGTGTCGGTAGAAGTCTTTGTGTGATATGAGTAGTGTGGTGGTGTGAGTTTGGGTCTGTTGACTCACAGCTTCAGCAGCAGCTGACACACTGCAGCACAACAAATTGTAGAGGCCTGCAGCAAGCATAGCAGAGGACTGAGTGCCCTGTGCATGTCCCCTTCCATACGCACAGTTATGCAGTATAAAAAGAGGTGGATTTAATATGGTAAGTTTAGTTAAAAATGTATGACAGGAAACAAAGATGCCATTGTTCTGTAGAACAAGATTGTCTGTTTTACTAAATAAAATTGTATTCAAGTGATATTTTCAGCTTATGAACATTAATAGCATAAAACATAAACTCTGAAATATATGATTAAATTAAGATACTTAACGAATGATTCGAACAACACGAGCAGAGGGATATTAAAAACTGACTATATGAAATATACTGGGCAGGATTCACAAAGGCTTGCACAGAGTGTAAGAGACGTGTAAGACTCCATGCAAGCCTCGCAATCCAGGAACAGCCCGAAATTCTGTGTAAGAGACCAGCTAAAACGTCTCTTACACGGACTGGGCGTGGATATGCTAAATACCTCACTTGCAGCCGAAAGGCATGCAAATGAGGTAGAGTAGCAATCCACGAAACAGAAAGCAGCCCGTGTAAGAGCCGTTTTAGCTGCAGAAATGTACTCAGTTGACAACTGAGTACGTTTCTCAAAATCTAATGGAGCCATGTCAGCTCCAAATAAAGGGTGCATATGTGTCAGGCAGCATGCCAATGGCCAAATATGTGGCCATTGGCAAGGTACCCTGATGCAAATATTAAAAAAATATAATCACTGCAGGCTTTCCACTGTATGGAAGAAGAAGTGACATGTCTGCACTCTCTACACTGAGACATGAACTGTCTACATATTAAATGTATATGTGGCACAACTTATAAGTAAAGTTATGGCATCCAGATCCAAGGAAATTATAGTCCCACTGCACTCAGCCCTCATTAGACCAATAATTGAGCACAATGCACCATTTTGTATACACTTAACTAGGCACTTACAGCAGCTGGAGTGATCTCAGAGGTTCCTCACAAAGAAAATAGAAGGTTCAAGTTGCATGTCCTATGTTGATAGACTAAGGGCCATATCCCTTTACTCGGTCTCCAACTCACAATTAAGGGTGCCCTATGTCTGACCAACAAGGCACTGCAAATCCAGCCTTGATGGAGCTGCTACACAGCTGGAAGTTAAACAGGACAAGGGCCAACTGATCTGGGGATCTAAACTTAGCAGTGACTCAAAGAAAACATGCCAGAGAGGCAGATATGTGACTCAGACATTGACCCTTCTTTGGAACAGGTTTCCAATTTATATTAAGCAGAGTTCTTCCTTGGCACTCTTCAAATGCAGTTTGGATCAGTGGACGGGGAAGCACAAATTCATATCTGGGGTAGTGCTTAAGTCCATTAAGGACAGGGGTAATCTGTAAGATACCCAAGGTATAGACACAGCCCCCATGCCATCCTCATGCCCCTAGGAGGCCCTATACTATGTAAAAGTGGGTTATATTGGCTAGGCTTGTAAGGGCTCTTAAGCCATTAGCCTAGAAATCTCCTATGAACCTATGAGTGTCCCAACTGGTAACTGCTTGAAGTAGCAAGGAGTGCTTCCTATTAGCTCAGGCTACCTCGGGTGACTGAGACGCAAACGGGCTGCACTGTATAAAACATAACAATGAAGGTTATAAACCCACAAATGTGGGTTTTATGCAATACATGGAATGACAATGCAGGGACCAGCAGACCAAAAACAACATGGCCACCGTTTAGTGGTTGCTAAGGGGGGAAGCTGAGTCTAAGACATGTAACTAAGCATTAGTAGGTAATCTGATGTAAATGAGGGTTAGGATACTGAATCCCACTGTCACATAGCAAATGAGCACATTCTGAGTAGTGTAAGAGATACCTAAGGGGGAGGAATAGAGTAGGAAATAGGTGACATCACAGGGGGGATGGTAGAAAGAAATGCAGTTCATTGGAGGTCAGTGTTACATGACAGATGACAGACACAGATCATGGAAAGAGGAGTGCCACAAGATAAGCTTGGGAAAGTCAAGAAATGGAAGGTGTACACTGTTACTTATACCAAAGTTTCTTGCTGGGCGTGCATGTGCACGTGTGCATGCCATGAGGCACGGGAAGGACAGTATGCACGCGTGTAAGGCAGACTGAGCATGTGGGAGCATGTTGGTAGACTTGTAAGACTGTTTGCGCTACTGTTTGCACGTGTAGGGCAGACTGAGCATGTGGGAGTCTATTGGCAGAGTTGTAACACTGTTTGCACTGGTGTGCGCGCATTTTAACCCGAATAAGCAGATTCTGAACCGTGTAAGCATGTGTGCATGCGTGTAAGCCACTGTGAGGGTTTTTCTGCTGGTATGCATGTTACTCCCCCCTGAGGAAAGGTAAAGGAAAAAGGAAGCAACAGAATTAGTAGGAAGCTAGCAGGGAATACTGCTGGAGCTAGCAGGTGAAAACAATTAGAAGCAGGCAATTACACAGGCAGAATAGTAGCTCAGCCAAGCACTTAAAAGTTTGCAAACAGCAGTGCAGGATGTATCTCTCAAGAGACACTGCAAGACAGGAGTAAGCTATTAGAAGTGAAAACTGAAAAAGCTGAACTCAGAGCAGAAATGCTAGGGGCTGCCATAACTGTCATAATGAGACATAGGCGACTTGCTGAGGGTGGTGACAATGCAGATGGTGCCAGACAACCCACAGTGAGGAGAGGGAGAAGAGTTTACAGGCCCAGGGTCACCTACCACGGGTTACATGAGCTGGAGATAATAGAGCGCTATAGAGTAAACAGAGACCTCCTGCAGCACATTGTCGAGCTGTGCAGGCCACGCCTCACACACAGAACCAACAGAGGGGCACCCATCCCAGTGGAAACCAAGGTATGTGTTGGCCTAAGAATACTAGCAACAGGTACCTTCCAGAGACCAACTTGTGATATGATGGGGATATCACAGGCATCAGCCTCCAGGGTACTGCACCAGTTCCTGGATGCCATGTCAGCACATGTCGGTGATCATGTATATTTCCCCAATGCCCGTGAGGTATTATCCAGCAATATGCCTCCCTTCCAGCAAATAGCGGAATACCCTGAGGTAGTGGGTGCAATAGACTGCATGCACATACGCATCAAAGCACCAGCCGGTGAGCGGGGTAGGGCCTACATTAACCGCAAGGCCTTCCCTTCCATCAACTGCCAGGTCATGTGTGATGCCCAGGGCATAATAATGAATGTGTGTGCTGGCTGCCCTGGGAGCTACCATGATTCCCACATCTGGCATTTGATGCAGCTGTACCAGACATTTGACAATGGGGACATCCCACACGGACACCTAGTGGGGGGATGCAGGTTATGCACGGGAGCCGTGGCTGATGACACCCATCAGAAACACACACAGACCTGAACATGAACGCCATAATGAGGCACACACACAAACACGTAATGTAATAGAGCATGTGTTTGGGCTGCTCAAGTCACGGTTCCGGTGTCTGGACACATCTGGTGGAGCCTTGCAGTACTCACCAACTACATGTACCCAAATTGTCATGGTATGTGCTATGCTACATAATATGATTTTGTGAAAACAGCTGCAGCAGGACCAGCATAGGGCAGGGCCAAACAGCCCCCCACCATTGCCAAGGCCATCACAGGCAGAGCGTCACTCAGAGGAGGAACAACCTGAGCCTGCCCCAGTAGGCAGAAGGAGGTGTGCCCAGTATGCGCTGGCCTTGGCAAAGAGGCAATGCATAGCACATACACTGGCTCAGTAGGAACCCTGGGAATGATACCCCTCTCTGACTCACTCATATAATAACAGGGATGCCTAAAATGACATGACCTGCTCTCAAACATGTACAGGGAGTGTAATATGTGCATCCGACAGAGGCAGCCTGAATGCCATGTGTTAAGTAATGTAACACCATGTACTATATGCACACTTGAGGACCCTGACTAACATCCACCCTCACCAAGCATGAAGCCACAATATGACGATGGGATGATCAATTGCAATAATTGGCTGAAGTAATGCAGTTAGCAAAGGGGAGCCAATGTGTTCCAGCCTGGGATGACATGCTGAGCATGACATGATGCACCACCTGCTACGGGTGGCGTGCACCCATCAGTCCAGGCCTCATGGATACTGGCAAAGGCTGTCAGTACCCACAGCGTGCCCTGAATAGGTAAGTCTCAAAACACAAACCCACCTTCATAGGTACCACAAGGGATAAGAACCTAGATGTAATGCTACCCAATGCCAGAAGTCTAAACAGCAAGATGCGTGCAGTGTAAACGCACACAGTATGGAGAATGTTGATATCTGTCCTGTAACAGAAAACTGGGTCAAGGCTCACATCAGCACCCTAACACTACCAGGCTACACCTCATACTGTGCTGTACAGCCTCAAAACATGGAACAAGCTACAAAAGGAGGGTGACTAGCAATAATTGTCAAGGATGACCACACACCCATGTTGGTACCACAACAAGAAGCAGCATGGACTAGCCATGGTCAAGTACCAGTGGCTAAAACCACCTCCCAGTATATAGTCTGCTACTGACTACTGTCCTAACACCAGGAACTGCACCTGGCCTATGTTGGAATACATGAATATATCAAGCCCCCCAAACCACATTATATTGGTTGACTGAAAATACCCAGACATACACTGGGAGCATTATACTAGCACCAACACTGTAGGAGAAAATTTCCTAGAATCCATAAACCAAAATTCCCAGGAACAACGTACAACTTCCACAAGAGGGGTAAGCATACTGGATGTGATAATCAGCAGGTTCTACCTGACATAGCCGAAACCACACAACACCGACAACCCATCATCACCACCACACCATATTCGACGGTCCATAAACCACCAAACATAACCCCCATAACCCATACCCGTGGTACACAAACCACGAAACCCAACACACTGCACACTGCACACAATTTATGAAAAACAACACATCCCCATTCCACAAAAACACACACACAGCACACAAGCACACCAAAATCCTTGCAAGCCCACACAACCTAAACAACGTAACCCTAAGATGGTCACTCACCGGCTCTGGTTACCTACCCCTTAACCTAACCTAGCAACTCCCCCTAGCCCCCTCTCCCCACCCTAACTCTCTAACCCTAACCTAGCTCCCTCCCTAACCTCCCTCCCCCTATTTAAACCACCCTACCTCTAACTCATCCTTTAAACCCACCCCTAACCCACCCCCCTATCACAGACCTCGCACCCAATCCCCCACACTGCCCTGCCACTAACTCGTCTTTCTTTTCACCGCATACCGTCACAGCCCCCATGTATGCATCACTCCTACGTGGTTGTCTCTGTCGTCCGTCGTCGTCGTCTGATGCATTGTCATCGTTCTACTGCCGTCTTCGCGATTCGCGTCGGTCTTCTCTTCTTTTCGTCGGTCTCCTTGTCAATTCTTCTTATCGGTCTTCTGCGCTCGGCGGCAGTCAGGTAGAACCAATCAGCAACATGGGTACTGGATGGCAAGATGAGAAGTGTATCCCTCACTGGTAAGACCAGACCTTAGAGTAATCACACTGGATATACACATCCTGACCACAGTCCCTGGCCAGAAAACCACAGTGAAAAACATGTGTAAAGCATAAGTTGCACCCCTCCAAACTGATGTGGAATCCATTAAAGGCCCTGTGCAGGTGCAAAATATGGGACACACCGCTGAACCTGTTATACAGGCATTCCATGAACACAGCCAGGAATGCTTGGATTATGCAATCACAAATAACAACAAGACACAATGCCATACACGCAGGCATCTGGCATGCTGGACTCCAACCATTACCAAACCATGCAAGAGAATGAGGAAGCTACTACATGATAGAGCAAACATAAAAAGGGAAGTAATCACTGATCAGTAGTATGGCAATACAACATGTCCAAACATACAATCCACTAAGGCCAGCTACAACAAGTAGAATCTGTGAATCCTGAGGCAATGTTACACCTGCCCCAAGTACACAGACAACCATCAACTCCCCCCAAGAAATACAAATATATGTGAGAGATGCAACCATTTATCCAAACCGGAGGCTGAGCTCCCCCAACTCAGTACTGTCGAAACTAGTCAGGAAGAGAAGGTAACCACACACACCAGAAACCCAGTCCCACATAGACCTATCACAACTGTAAACCAAACACATAAACACAGAAAAACATTCCCGGAGGCCCTAATTACAAACACACCACACCAACAGAGGCCTCCAAAGCAGACCCCCAAGCAACCACAACCTCCAAACATAGCACATGCAACACATAGTACACAAAGCTAGTGTGCCAAACAGTCACAGGCCAGAAGGAGAAACAACATGCCTGATACAGTTGTAATAGGTGTCTCTATAGGCAGACACACTGCTGTCCCACTCACCAGACTGAACAAGGGAAAGGGTACAGTAAGCTGCCTGTAGGCTGCTACAATATGCCACATAACACAAGTACGCAGGTCACCCCAAAGCATGTAGAAATATGATGCAGTCATTGTCCATGCTGGTGTGAATGACCTGAGATGTACCTCCCTGGACTACATGAAAAGAGACATGGATGAGCTCTCTGAGTATGTACTCCAGGCCGGTATGACACTGGCCATTTGCAGCATCCTACCCTCACCAAGAATGATGCCACAGTACAAACACAGAATGATCAGCTTTAACAGGTGGCACAATTACAGCTGTCAGTCCAAGAGGATCTAATGACTGTCTGCTTGAGATGTCATGCATGACAAGCCATGCTGCTGTTCCAGGGATGGCTTACACCTGTTACCCCTGGGCGTCTGGATATTGGATAAGGCCTTTGCCACCTCCATAGAGCCATACATAGGCAAGGCTGAAAAGACTAACCCACCACCCTAGAAAACATAAGTGGTAAGAAACATAAGGGTAATGCTGACCAATGCCAGATGTGTAAACCGCAATATGCATGCTCCTAAGGCCCTTCCCAGTATGGAGAACATCGATGTCTGTGCAGTGACAGAAACCTGCTGCAAGCCTACTGACAGCACACCAGCACTACCAGGTTATACCTCATATCATGCGTTATGGCCCCAAAACCTGGACCAAAACATCAAAGGAGGGGGAGTATCCATATGCAGCACAGACACCCATATGTCCAGGTAACTGACAACGCACGAAGCAGCGGAGACCACCCATGTGCACCTAACTGTAGTCAAAACTGCTGTACAGTCTGTAGCATGCTACAGACCACACTCTCACACACAGGAACCCCACCCAGACTTCCTGAAGACGCTGGACAGTATGAATGTCCCACCAAATACCAAACAAGGTACTCACAAATTACCACATAGGTGGTAAACCATTATGTATACAAGGAGTAATCAGGGACCTAGGGACACAAGTGGACAGTAACCTGTTAAGTGACACTCACATTGACAATGTGGCTAGGAAGACTGTCTATATTGGACACCGTATCATGAAAGGATTCACATCTACATCAACAGAGGTCATTGTGCCCCTGTACTGTTCTCTTATCAGACCCATAATCTAGTACAATGACTCATATGGGATGTACCTTACCTGACACCTGCAGCGGTTAGAAAGACCTCAAAGGTACCTCACCAAGAGGATAAAGAGTCTCAAATATATGTCATATGCTGCCTGGCTGTAGACACCCCAGCTGAATGCAGTCACATACTGCCTACACAGAGGCATTGTATGTCTGTTGTACAAGGCCATGTCCAACACAGGAGTAATGGACATGCTCCACCCCAGGAAAATCAAAGCCATTGGAGCTGTTAGAGTGACAGATGTCAACCTCAACACATAATGAAATAGGATGTGCTGGAGGGACAGATACATAACCCAGAGGCTCCCCACACCCTGGAACAGGATCCCACTCCATGTTAGGTAGAGCCCCTCACTGACACCCCTCAACAGGAATATTGCCAAGTGGATGGATGATCGTAGATGTACACTGGGGGTCTTCACTGTGTCACGTCCAGACAGAGACACAGTAAAGTAAATCATAAATGGCCATACTATTCACATAGCAAGGAACGGCAAAAGACCCACCCACTCTGGCTAGGCTTACAAATGCCCTAGGGTGGATAGTCTAGTATGAACCTATGAACTTATGAAGATACAAATTGTACAGGACACTACGGATAATCACAAGGCTTACTCAACTGATGGTAGGAACCATGTTGGGAATTCACAGATATGCTCCGAATCACACAAATATTATACACAACATACCAAACACACACACATATTGCCAACATACAACCTAACAGGTGCAGTGCAAACCCCCCCCCCCCCAGAATGCAAAATATCTATCCCAGCAGACTGCTGGCCCCCTGACATTGCAGATGCTGAGGTAACAGCCAGCATCTACAAAGCAAAACACACAGCAGCAAAGGTATGAGATGGTGTCCTGGGCTGAGTCCAACATGGACTCCAAGAAGAATAGAATGCCAAATCACACTACTGCTCAATGTCAGCCTTACAACAGGATATGTACCCAAAGAGCAGTGTACAGCAACAGTGGTCCTTCTCATCAAAGGTGTTGCCTGAATGGATACTGCAAACTACCACCCCAGGATCCTGACAAGCTTGGTCTGCACAGCTATGGAAAGGAACAGCATGTACCGCAGACATAAAGCTATCGGGGACCTACTGACACCGGACCCTACCCAGTGTGGCTGTTATAAGTGCAGATCCTGCCCCTAAACATGTTTGACCCATTTGAAACAGTCACTAAGGTCATTGATGAGGGCAGTGTGATCCACACAGCGTAGCTGGACCTTGCAAATGCTTCCATACAATACCCTACATGTTCAGTATGGATATGTTCACCAGCTTAAACATAAACCCCTATGTCAGTAGAGGGGTTGCAAACCAGACCAAGGACAGAACTGACATGGTCAGAAATGCTGCATCCATGTCAGACTACAAACCAGATATAAGTGGCATCCCACAAGGCTTGGTCCTGAGACCTCCCTCGTCCCGTATATATGTCCCATAGGTACAGGCCAACATGGAAGGACTGTGACTGAACATGTATGCAGAGGAGTACAAACTGCCCACCATATCTGACCCCCAGCTGACACAAGCGTCCCACAAAAGGGCCACATAGAAACAGACAACTGGTGCCATAGCCTGGCTAATTGCAGAAATGTGTATAGTCAACCACCGTGGATATACAGTAAGTGCCCACCAATTACCACACAGGTGTTAACCCATTACGTACCTAACATGTAATGAAAGACCTGGGGACACAAGGTGATAGATATCCTGCATTGGACAAACATGTGGCTGTAGTGTTCACAGAAACATACAATATACCCACCTAATCATGAAGGTTGTCAGATCTAGATAAGGGGAGGTCACTGTGGCTCTAAGTAGGAGTTTGAATCCTGCAAATGGCAAGAGTGTGGATAAGGGGAGTGTGTGTGTTGGCAAGTTTGTATGAAAGATATGTGCAATTAGGAGAACATACTACATGAACATTACCCTTTCCAAACACTGATGATATCAGCACCCTATAAGTACAGCTGGAGAAAGGAAACCTTCCAGTAATCCAAATAGCGCACTCTGCTAATGTGTCCTTTTCAATAATTAAGTAGGAGTTTGAATCCTGCAAATAGCAAGTGTGTGTGTTTGAATGAGGGGAATTTGTGTGTGTGCAATTCTGTATGAAAGACATGTGCTTTTTGGCAATCAGGAGAACACACTACATGATGCACATTACCCTTTCCAAACACTGATGATGTCAGTACCCTATAAGTACAGCTGGAGAAGAGAAACTCCCAGTAATCCGAATCGCACACTCAGCTAATGTGTCTTTCTCAAGTGTCATAACATAGTTAGGTAGGGGTTTGAATCCTGCAAGTGGGTGTGTCTGTATGAGAGGAGTTTGTGTGTGTGCAGTTCTGTATGAAAGTCATGTGCTTTTTGGCAATCAGGAGAACACACTACATGATGCACATTACCCTTTCTAAACACTGATGATGTCAGCACCCTATATGTACAGCAGAAGGAAAATCTCCCAGTAATGTGAATAGCGCGCTCCGCTAATGCATCCATCTCGAGTGTCATAACATAGTTAGATAGGGGTTAGAATCCAACAAATGCCCAGTGTGTGTGTGTGTGTGGAGGGGGTTAGTGTGTGTGCCAGTCTGTGTGAAAGAAATGTCCCTTTTGGCAACTGGGAAAACACTCTACAGGATGCACATTCCCCATTCTAAACAGCGATGATGTCAGCACCCTATAAGTACAGCTGGAGAAGAAAAACCTCCCAGTAATCCGAATAGCACACTCTACTAATGCATTTCTCTCAAGTGTCATAACATAGTTAGGTAGGGGTTTGAATACTACAAATGGCAAGTGTGTGTTTGCATGAAAGGAGTTTGTGTGTGTGCAAATCTGTGTGAAAGACATGTGCCTTTTTGGCAATTAGGAGAACACACTACATGATGCACATTACCCTTTCCAAACACTGATGATGTCAGCACCCTATAAGTACAGCCGGAGAAAAGGAACCTCCTAGTAATCCGAATAGTGCGCTTCGCTAATGCGTCTCTCTCTCTCACATGTCATGACATAGTTAGGTCGAGGTATAAATCCTGCAAATGGCAAGTGTGTGTGTGTGTGTGTGTGTGTGTGTGTGTGGTGGGGGGGGTAGTAGGGTGTGTGTATTAGCAAGTGTGAGAAAACAGTTCCTTTTGGCAACTACTACAATACACCAGATGCTGTATATTCCCCCAATAAACATGGGGGGGGGGGGTAGTAGGGTGTGTGTAATTGCAATGTGTGAGAAAACAGTTCCTTTTGGCAACTACTACATAACACCAGATGCTGCATATTCCCTCAGTAAACACAAGGGGGGGTAGTAGGGTGTGTGTAATTGCAAGTGTGAGAAAACAGTTCCTTTTGGCAACTACTACAATACACCAGATGCTGTATATTCACCCAATAAACACGGGGAGGGGGTAGTAGGGTGTGTGTAATTGCAATGTGTGAAAAAAACAGTTCCTTTTGGCAACTACTACAATACACCAGATGCTGCATATTCCCCCAGTAAACACAAGGGGGGGTAGTAGGGTGTGTGTAATTGCAAGTGTGAGAAAACAGTTCCTTTTGGCAACTACGACAATACACCAGATGCTGCATATTCCCCCAGTAAACACAGGAGTAGTAGGGTGTGTGTAATTGCAAGTGTGAGAAAACAGTTCCTTTTGACAACTACTACAATACACCAGATGCTGCATATTCCCCCAGTAAACACAGGGGCGGGTAGTAGGGTGTGTGTAATTGCAAGTGTGAGAAAACAGTTCCTTTTGGCAACTACTACAATACACCAGATGCTGCATATTCCCCCAGTAAACACAGGGGGGGGGGTAGTAGGGTGTGTGTAATTGCAAGTGTGAGAAAACAGTTCCTTTTGGCAACTACTAAAATACACCAGATGCTGCATATTCCCCCAGTAAACACAGGAGGGGGGGTTAGTAGGGTGTGTGTAATTGCAAGTGTGAGAAAACAGTTCCTTTTGGCAACTACTACAATACACCAGATGCTGCATATTCCCCCAGTAAACACAGGGGCGGGTAGTAGGGTGTGTGTAATTGCAAGTGTGAGAAAACAGTTCCTTTTGGTAACTACTACAATACACCAGATGCTGCATATTCCCCCAGTAAACACAGGAGGGGGGGTTAGTAGGGTGTGTGTAATTGCAAGTGTGAGAAAACAGTTCCTTTTGGCAACTACTACAATACACCAGATGCTGCATATTCCCCCAGTAAACATGGGGGGTGGGGGTAGTAGGGTGTGTGTAATTGCAAGTGTGAGAAAACAGTTCCTTTTGGCAACTACTACAATACACCAGATGCTGCATATTCCCCCAGTAAACACAGGGGGCGGGGTAGTAGGGTGTGTGTAATTGCAAGTGTGAGAAAACAGTTCCTTTTGGCAACTACTACAATACACCAGATGCTGCATATTCCCCCAGTAAACACAGGGGGGGGTAGTAGGGTGTGTGTAATTGCAAGTGTGAGAAAACAGTTCCTTTTGGCAACTACTACAATACACCAGATGCTGCATATTCCCCCAGTAAACACAGGGGGTAGTAGGGTGTGTGTAATTGTAAGTGTGAGAGAACAGTTCTTTTGGCAACTACTACAATACACCAGATGCTGCATATTCCCCCAGTAAACACACGGGGGGGGGTAGTAGGGTGTGTGTAATTGCAAGTGTGAGAAAACAGTTCCTTTTGGCAACTACTACAATACACCAGATGCTGCATATTCCCCCAGTAAACACAGGGGTAGTTGGGTGTGTGCAATTGCAAGTGTGAGAAAACAGTTCCTTTGGCAACTACTACAATACACCAGATGCTGCATATTCCCCCAGTAAACACAGGGGGGGGTAGTAGGGTGTGTGTAATTGCAAGTGTGAGAAAACAGTTCTTTTGGCAACTACTACAATACACCAGATGCTGCATATTCCCCCAGTAAACACAGGGGGGTAGTAGGGTGTGTGTAATTGCAAGTGTGAGAAAACAGTTCCTTTTGGCAACTACTACAATACACCAGATGCTGCATATTCCCCCAGTAAACACGGGGGTAGTAGGGTGTGTGTAATTGCAAGTGTGAGAAAACAGTTCCTTTTGGCAACTACTACAATACACCAGATGCTGCATATTCCCCCAGTAAACACACGGGGGTAGTAGGGTGTGTGTAATTGCAAGTGTGAGAAAACAGTTCCTTTTGGCAACTACTACAATACACCAGATGCTGCATATTCCCCCAGTAAACACAGGGGGGTAGTAGGGTGTGTGCAATTGCAAGTGTGAGAAAACAGTTCCTTTTGGCAAGTACTACAATACACCAGATGCTGCATATTCCCCCAGTAAACACAGGGGTAGTTGGGTGTGTGCAATTGCAAGTGTGAGAAAACAGTTCCTTTTGGCAAGTACTACAATACACCAGATGCTGCATATTCCCCCAGTAAACACAGGGGTAGTACACGGGGGGGGTAGTAGTGTGTAATTGCAAGTGTGAGAAAACAGTTCCTTTTGGCAACTACTACAATACACCAGATGCTGCATATTCCCCCAGTAAACACAGGGGGGGTAGTAGGTGTGTGTAATTGCAAGTGTGAGAAAACAGTTCCTTTTGGCAACTACTACAATACACCAGATGCTGCATATTCCCCCAGTAAACACAGGGGGTAGTAGGGTGTGTGTAATTGTAAGTGTGAGAGAACAGTTCCTTTTGGCAACTACTACAATACACCAGATGCTGCATATTCCCCAGTAAACACAGGGGGTAGTAGGGTGTGTGTAATTGTAAGTGTGAGAGAACAGTTCCTTTTGGCAACTACTACAATACACCAGATGCTGCATATTCCCCCAGTAAACACAGGGGGTAGTAGGGTGTGTGTAATTGTAAGTGTGAGAAAACAGTTCCTTTTGGCAACTACTACAATACACCAGATGCTGCATATTCCCCCAGTATGTGTAATTGCAAGTGTGAGAAAACAGTTCCTTTTGGCAACTACTACAATACACCAGATGCTGCATATTCCCCCAGTAAACACAGGGGGTAGGGGGGTAGTAGGGTGTGTGTAATTGCAAGTATGAGAGAACAGTTCCTTTTGGCAACTACTACAATACACCAGATGCTGAATTTTCCCCCAGTAAACACGGGGGGGGGGGTAGTAGGGTGTGTGTAATTGCAAGTGTGAGAAAACAGTTCCTTTTGGCAAATACTACAATACACCAGATGCTGCATATTCCCCCAGTAAACACAGGGGGGGTAGTAGGGTGTGTGTAAATGCAAGTGTGAGAGAACAGATCCTTTTGGCAAATACTACAATACACCAGATGCTGCATATTCCCCAGTAAACACAGGGGGTAGTAGGGTGTGTGTAATTGTAAGTGTGAGAAAACAGTTCCTTTTGGCAACTACTACAATACACCAGATGCTGCATATTCCCCCAGTAAACACAGGGGGGTAGTAGGGTGTGTGTAATTGCCAGTGTGAGAAAACAGTTCCTTTTGTCAACTACTACAATACACCATATGCAGCATATTCCCCCAGTAAACACAGGGGGGGTAGTAGGGTGTGTGTAATTGCAAGTGTGAGAAAACAGTTCCTTTTGGCAACTACTACAATACACCAGATGCTGCATATTCCCCCAGTAAACACAGGTGATGTCACCACACTATCATTACAGCCAAACAGGGCTAATTGCCCAGTAATGGCATTAGTGCGCTCCGCTACTGGGTCTATTACCACTGTCAGAGCACAGATAGGTATGTTTTGGAAACCCACAACTGCCACGTGTGGTTGTGTCACACAATATGACCATGTGTGGGTTGTTGTTCATAACAATGCATGACATTGCTTAAACCAGCAATGGCAATGCACACATGATGTATGTGTGACACATACACATATATACCTGGGACCTTCAGTAGTTACCATGTCTGACACGTGCCTCAAGTGGATAAATGGTATTTGCAATGCATAACATTATGACTCTGTCTTACTGTGCAGGGGCAGCATGCGGTATGTGTATATACAGTGTGAGTTGTATATGGTATAATCCTAACAGCAGGGTATACACATCTGGTCTGGGCCATATAGTCTACATGTAGTCGATGAACAGGTGCTGCATTTTCCCACCTGTTGTGGGAGTGGTAACATGTCGTTCCACTGCAATTCAGTGACTACATGCTGGGAACCTTTCAGCTAGTGTGTTGTAGCTACAGTAATGCTCACACACAATGTTTGGCTGGATGCAGTCCAGCCATATAAAGACATATCTAGAGACTGTCATATTGCCAGTGTTGTTAGGGAGGATAGGTGGGTTTCCTGTGTATGGGAGGGTTGTGTGTGCCAGGCTATGAACCAGAAGGCAGTCCAACACACTGTTAGCTGCTCATGGATAGGCCCTGATGCTTTGTGCTGTGCCAACAACCTGGAGGTGTGTGTATCTGTGGTGCCTTGAGATACCACCCCCCTGTCCATGTGTGTTACATGTGTAGGGGACGACAGGCATGGTATGAGGTATAACCTGGCAGTGATGGGTTGCACCTGTGAGCCGTGAATCAGGAATCTGTTACTGCACAGATATTGCAGTTTACTGTGCTGAGGACAGTGTCCAGAGCATGCATCTTGCGGTGTACACTGCTGGTGTTGTGTAGCATTACTGTTAGTGTCCTATCCCGTGTGATACCCACAGAGGTGGCTATGTAATCTGTGTCCTGCAGCAAAAGGCACTATGCGTGTATCAAGGGGCTTCGCCAATATACAGTGGCCCATGGATGTCACGTTCAAGCTGCCCCTCGCAAATCATTGTGGCTTCCCTAGCATGTAAGCACACGTTGACAGCCATTGGATACCCTATGAATGACATTGGAGATTGAGCAGAATGTAGACATAGAACACCCTTCCTACATATTGTAGTAGCATACCTGGTGAGGGTATGATGGCAACCAAGGTCAGGCTCATACTGGCCCATGCCATATGCTGAGAGAGCCCTTCTATGTTCCCTATCATGTAGTCCAGGGAGGTACGTCTCAGGTCATCCATAATGGCATGGACAATGACTGAGTCATATGTGTCCATGCCTCTGACTGACCTGTATGCATGTGTTTTGTGGT